>NW_026868055.1:0-79412 GCF_020745735.1 Hemiscyllium ocellatum | reverse complement strand
TCCGCAGTGTATTATGGACGCTCAGTGTTGAGTTGCTGGATCTGTTCAAAGTCTGTGCCATTTAGCATAGTGGTAAGTGCCACACAACACTTTACACTTTATGGAGACAATAGACTTTGCCTCCAAAAGTACGTGTGGTGGTCACTTTTCCGATATTGTATGGACATATACATCTGCAGTTGGTAGGTTGGTAAGGATGAGGACAGGTCATGATTATTTTGGACCCTCTTTTCATCCCTCACCACCTTCTGCAGACCCAATCTAGTAGCTATGTCCTTAGGAGCCGACCAACAGATCAGTCGTACTGCTGCCAAAACCAATCTTGATGGTTGACATTGAAATCTCCCATCCAGAAGACACTTTGTGCCCTTGCCGCACAGTCATGCTTTCTCAAGTGTTGTTCAACAGAAGAGGGCTGACTCAGCTGAGAAACAACATTACGTGGTAATCAGTAAGATGCACATTTTGCTCATGTTAATTTGGTCGTTTTCTGTAAGGTTTGATTCGTGGTTTTGGTATTGCTACGTTAGGCTGTTGCTTGACTAGTCAGTTAGGCAATTGTTCATGTTGGCACTAGTTGACCGCAGATGTTAGTAAGTAAGACTTTGCTGGTTCTACAGTGATGTTTCTAATGTTGACCTTTCCAGTGCATTTTTGATGACAGGTGGTCCATCCGGTTTCATTTGGTTGAAATTTTGTAGCGATTGGAACAATTGAATGGACTCATTAGACCATTTCAGGGGCGATTGAGAGTCTGTGACGTTGCTTTGGTCTAGAGTTGCATGTCAGCCAGACCATGTGAGGATGGAGATTTCTTCATTGCAGGATATTAGTGAACAGATGGTTTTTTCTGACAATCAGCAATGATTTCATTTCTCAGCAGTAGTTCTTAATTCCAGGTATTTTTTTACATTATTGAATTGAATTTCCATCATCTGCAGTGGCGGGATTCAGCCCGGATCCACAGAAGAGGAGCTGATTTTTCTGGATTGATAATCTATTGGTAATACCATGAGACCTACTTGAACCACATGTTGTACTCAGCTGCCAGTTCTTGTGTTACCCGTTTTTCATTCATTGCTCATGTTATTCTGGAATCTCGTCCTTCATTAAATCCTGATTGAAATACACAGTAGCGAACGCCTTCTCGACTGCTCGAATTTCATTCAGTCTGTTTGTTTGAACAGACATTTCGAGGCAGCTGTACACCAGAGAAGAGCAGGAAAGGATAATGGGTGATTGTGCACTGTAGCTGTCACCGGACCAGCATGTCTGTCCAGGAAGTATTTATTGTGGGTCAGAGAAGCTCAATTATTATGGCATGGATGGAGGCCATTCAGCCCATCGTACAGTCGCAAGCTCTCCAACTGCACAATTGGAGATAGAGAGAGTATGTGAAGTGAGATTGTGTGAGAGAAAAATAAACAAAGAGAAAGCGAGTAAAGGGAGATATACTGAGACAATATATAAAGTGGAGCGACTGAGTGAGCGGGAGAGCAAGAGCTGTTAGATGAGGGTGAAGTTAGATAGATCAGAAGACTGCATTACGCTAGATAAATATGGACAGACAGAAGTTAGAAGTTTTATTTCGAAATTCTTCAGGACAGCAAGCCCTTTGTCTGGGCGCCATACACTGTGAGCACTGTGCTGATACTGGCTATCATCCCAGATTATTTATTTCCAACTATATCACAGAGCTGGGTTACTGAGAGCTAAACAGAACCCAGTAGGCCAATAGATTGGTTCCATGGAGAAAGCAGAGGTTTTAAATAGACTGTGCCAAGAGCAGCAGGAAATGATAACGACAACCCCGCCTCCACGATCCCCCACCCCACCCCACCCCGCCACAAAAATACTGTATGAGAGACTCGGCCAGAGAATCTCAGTGAGGGGACTCACTGACAGAGGTGAAATCACGATCTGAGCTGTGGGTCAAATAATGATTGATAAAGTTTGCATTCCACTTTCCTAGTTAAGTAATTCACATTTCAATTTATACAGCTCAATAGCAGGAGTGTATTTTGACAATCTTACCTCTTTGTACTTTGAATATTGGTGTGCACAGAAAATTATTTTGTTCCTGTATTTTATATTGCATAACACATTTCATTAATATTGTCTCTGCTAATTCCTCATTGTAGATGTATTCTTGAATCTGTTCTTCATATGAGTTATTAAAAGTAATGTTCCAATTCTGGTAAAGGGGGAACATCACTGTCCCTCCACACAGTCTAATCAGCCATGTCCCCCAGTCTCTCCGTCTTCTGCCTTTTCCCCAATATTATAATCACAATGTAATCGAAGCCCATTAAATGACACTTCATGACAGTTCATTAACACCGATAACATCAACAGCATGACCCACACCTGCCCTCCCTGATCCTGGAATAACAATCTGAACTGTGTTTGTATGTGCAATTCTCTGTTAACGTATCCAAGCCGTTTGTGTGTTGTAACCCACGTTTTGTTTTGCATATTTTGCTATCAAATCATGGATGATAGATATATTCTCAATGTTTTACTGATTTTGTAATGACTGATCACGAGTTACGGGATTTATTTCTGTATTTATGAACTGAGAATCATGTTTATGTTCGGTTAAACTTCTGGCATTACTTCCATATCCAAGGCTGACTGAATGATTACACACAATCAATCTGCCATCTTCAACATTCCTTCCTTCAGTCACACTCGCATATCACACCCAGAATGCATAAATGTTCAACGTTATTTTGAATTTTAATAAAGTAGCATTGTTTTCCAAAGAATTGACTGGAGCTACTTGTTCAGTGATTGTAATTATGTCAGTCTCCGTGGATCGTATGCGTCCCTAAAGAGTTTCTCTGTTCTATCAATACGGGAATGCTTTCAGTGTTTTACCCCATAGGGTGAGCGGGACCATGTCCAACAGCAGTAACAGGGATTAGCAGCTTCAGAGAGAAGGGCAGGAGAGATTGAAGTCTGGGAACATTAGACTGGAATGTTCCAACAATGGATAGGAGTTTATCCGATGTCTTTACTGGCTTTCCCAGCCTTGGATATCATAAGCATTGCGGATTGAAGATGTACTGATGGTTATTCAAGCTGGTTACTATCCTATCATTGCTATTGTTGGAGTTCCTGGTAAGTCACTCTGTCTGTTTAGTGAAATGGTCGGAGCTGAATCTATGCTCATGGTATGCTGATTTTGGAAAGGTGCAAGCCAACGTTTTCAGCTCCAATCAAAGATTCCATTCCTTAGAAATTATAACTAGCAAACTATTATTTACAAATTACTCACCAATACGCGAGGATAAAACATACTGTTCTCAACCTCATTAATTCGTTTTCTCCTGCAAAGTGTACATCTCCATCTCCTCCCCACATACCAGTCCTGTCCAGTACCACCATTAAGACGTCCCAGTCTCGTCCTCCGCCTCAGTTCAATTCCTGAATAAACCATCGTTTGTGCCTTTGTTAATTTCGGATACATCTGTTTCTAGTCCCTTCTAACCAAGCGTCCATTGCAAAATACTTGCACTTGAGATGTTCAACTTATTCTCTGCACAAAATCTGAAAGATGGGCAGACGTTTATGGTGGGTCACGTCATTGTCTCGTATTCTAGAATCACAGAATAATAATCTGTTGATATCGGCTTGCCTTATGCCCATTAGAAAAGGCAGTGGGTCATTCTTCTCTGGTCAAGTCTCTGTTTAACTGCAAACCCATGACAATTTGTTTTACTATTTACTGTCCTGAGGAACAGCTTAAGCAGCCACTCAGTTCAAGATCGGCATAACCTGCTGGCCTGACCATGGCTGCACACATCCCGTGAGGGCAGAACAAAAGGAAAGGTAGCTCCCTTCCTCTGCCTGCATCCCATATTCCAACGGTTCGTTTCCATTCAGGTAGGTAACCATTCACTGTTTTAGATGTATTCCTTGTGATTGAGACTCTCCCAAGAGTGATCTCCATCTCCAAAGGCACCTCTGGTGCTGGCTTTATTGATGCGACCTACAGACGTGAGGATGTTATTAAATTCTACATCAGTGGCAGTGCGTTGTAAATGAATGGTTTCCTGTGTCACACAAAAGAAATGGAGCCAGCTAAGTGAGGGAAAGGAATTATTGTGATCAAACCTGCGAGTGTTGCTGAGGCAGTATTTGGGGTATTGTGGACAGATTTTCTTTCCTTTATAAGGAGTGATATCCTTCCCAAAGAGAGAGTGAAGAGGAGTTCCACCAGATTAATCCCTGGGATAATGGCACCATGAGGAGTGAGTGAAGGTTGATCTGTAGCTCTGTGATAGAATAAGAGGTGATTGCATTGAACCCTGAGAGGGATGGACTATCACTCCTTATATTCTAAACAGACAATGTGATAAATTCCATGACTGCTCACTCAGGATGCATGATTCAGGATAGGTTAAGTGCCTGGGCAGACGTTACGCCCACCCACCCCAACCCATACTCGCCTGCAATGAATGTCATATTATCCACCACCCGGACAGCAGCCACAATACATTCTAAAACAGTTAACTATTTGCAACAGCTTCTGACCTTCATGAAGAACATGAATCGATCTTTTTTGAGATGCAATGTACTTCCTTAAGGTTTAGGCCAGAAGACTATAAGATATTGGAGCATAAATTAGGGCAGTTAGCCCATCGGGTCTGCTCCGTCATTCAATCATCGCTCATAGGTTTCTCAAACCCATTCTCCGACGTTCTCCCCATAACCCGTCATCCCCTTGATCATCAAAAACTATCTATCTCCGTCTCAAATATACTCAATGACCTGCCCCCACAGCCTTCTATTGCAATAAATTTCAAAGATTCACCCTTCTGTGGTTAAATAACTTTCTCCTTATCACTGTTCGAAAAAGTGATCGCTTTCATCTAAGGCTGTGCCCTCGGATCCGACTCCAATGGAAACATCTTATCAATATCCACTCTCTCCAGGCCATTCAGTATTCTGTCTATTTAAATTACATTCCCTCTCATCCTTTCAAACTTCATCAAGTATAGACCTAGAGTACTCAAACATTCCTCATGCAATAAGATTTTCATTCCTATGACCATTCTCGTGAAAATCGTCTGAACGTGATCCAGGACCAGTACATCCTTCCTGAGGCATGGAGGTCTAAAATGAGCACAATACTCCAAATGTTGTCTGAACAGAGCCGTGTACAGTCAGTTCTTATATTCAATTCTTACATTAGTAAATGCTCCCAATCATAATTGCAATTGCCCTCCTAACTACTGCCTCAACCTACAAGCTAACCTTGAGTGAACCCTGCACTAGAACTTCCAAGTCCCTTTGCACTTCAGATTTTTCAATTTTCTCGCCATTTTGAGAATAGACCATGCCTCTATTCTTCGTGGAAAACTGTAACGTTGGAATGCATCTGACGATCTCTTTGCCTGTCCAAATTCTTGTTCAGCCTCTCCACTTCGTCAATACGACCTGTCCACCTGCCTATCATTGTATCATCTGCAATCCTAGCCAGAGTGCCCTCAATTCTCTCATCTAGATTGTTAATTTAACAAGTAAAAAGTTATGATTCCAACACTGAGCATTCTGGATCACCACTTGTCCCCGGCTGCCATCCTGAGAAGTATGCTTTTATCCCCAATCTCTGCTTTCTGCCAGACAGATGAGCTTCTATCCATGCCACTACCTTGCCTCTAACACCACGGGCCCTTATCATGCTCAGTAATCTCCTGTGTGACACCTTGTCAAAGGCCTTCTTGAATTCCAGATGAATAACATCCATTGGCTGTGCTTGGTCGAGCTGCTCATTTCCTCTTCAAAGAATTCCAATAGATTTGACAGGCATTAACTTCCCTTGATGAAATCATTCCGAATTTGCCCTATTTAGCAAACACTTTCAAGTATAACGAAATCTCATCCTTCACAATGGATTCCAGGATCTTACCCACGGCAGAGGTTAAACTATTCATGGTGGTTGTTTTTTTTGTCTTTTTCCGTACTCCCTTGTTAAAAAGGGGTGTCACGTTAGTGGGTTTCCTGTGCTCTGGGACCGTTCCTTACTCTCGCGGTTCCTGAAAGATAACCACGATTGCCTCCACTCCCTCTTCAGCTATCTCCCTTATAATACTGGGATGTAGTCCATCTGGTCAAGGTTATTTAACCACCTTCGGGTCATAACATTTTTTCTAGAATGTTCTCCATGGTGGGGGACAATATACTCAGTTCTTGCCCCGCAATCTCTTGAATGTTTAAGGTATTACTCGTGCCTTCCACCATGAAAGCTAATGCAAAGTAATTATTCAGTTCCTTGGCCATTTTCTGGTTCCCCACTACCATCTCTCCAGTCTCATTTTCCAGCAGTCCAATGTTCACTTTTGCAGCTCGTTTGTACATTATATATTGAAAGAAACTGTTACAGTCTTCTTTTATCTTACTGGCTAGCTTACCCCATATTTAATAATCTCCCTCCTTATTTTATTTTGTTTGCCCTCTGTTTTGTCTTTGTAAGCTTTCCAATCCTCAGGTTTCCCACTGCACTTTGCCACATTATATCATTTCTCTTTTGCTTTTATGCTATACCTGACTTGCCCACTCAGCTATGGTTGTCCCATCCTCCCTAAACAATCCCCTTTTTCCTCAGGATAAATCTCTGCTGTATCCTGAATTACTCCAAAAATCTCCTGCCATTGCTGTTGCACTGTCTTTCCTGCTGGGCCCGTCTCCCAGTCAATTCTACCCAGCTCCTCACTCATGTCTGTGTAATTGCCTTTATTCAGCTGTAATACCGTTACTTCTGATTCTAACTTCTCCTTCTGAAACTGCAGAGTAAATTCAATCATATTATGATCACTGTCACCTTAAGCTCCCCTCATCTAGTCTGCCTGCACAAGCTGCTCCAAAAAGCCATCTCGTAGACATTCCACAAATTCCTTTTCCTGCCAACCACTATCAATCTGAATTCCCAGTCCATCTGTCTAATAAGATCCCACATGATCATTGTAACATTGCCTTTCCTACAGATCTTTGTAGCTCCTGGTATATCTCACACCCCAGCTCCCTGTATATAACTCCAACTGCATTTTTTCATCTTTCTGATTCCTCAATTCTACCGACACAGATTTTACACCATCTGACCTTATTACATTTCTTATTATTGATGATCGATCCGATTCCATTCTTAATACTGAGTCAACTCTATCTCTCTGCCTACCTGCCTATCTTTTCGACAGGATGAATATCCTTGAATATTTAGCTCCCAATCCAGATTCTCTTTCAGAGATGTCACTGTAATGCCCACTATGTCGTACCTGCCAATTTATGGATGAGTCACAAACTCATTTACCTTATTCCTTATCCTGTTTAAAGAAAAGACCTGCTGGAGTTGTGCTGAAAGGATATTTGAATTTTGGAGACAGTAGAATATGTCATGTGCGAGTGAGGTGAAGATTCGTAAGGTAACGCAGTTAAATACACGATCAAAGTCGGGGAGGCTGCACTTCCGTCATGTGGATCATTGGGATTCCCGAGTCAGTAGGATATACACGAAAAGGATGGGATGAACCTGAATTGGCAGCAATTCACGATATGTGGATTATTGGGATTCACGGGTCAGTAGGATACACACAAAAAGGACGGGATATACATGAACTGATAACAATGTCTGATCTGTGGATCGTTGGGATTCCCGGGTAGGTAGGATATACACAAGATGGCCGGGATGGACTTGAGCTGTCAGCAATCTCCTGGCAGGCAGGTTTGCTATCGTCCTTTACGAGGGTTTAAACTAGTGGGTGGCGGAAGTGACAGAGGGGTGTGTGGAACCACAGCAATAAGTCCACAGGTACAGTGACTGAGGAGGAGTTGGAGACTAATCCTAGTACAAAACAAAACAGAGGGTACTGAACACAGTGGCCTGGCAGTCTGCAGTGTGCTGATTTTAATAGGAGGAATCTGTTTGTTTGAACAGATATTTCGATGTCGCTTGTCGCTGCATGACAGAAAATATGAAGAGATAATGGTTAATTGTCCACTGTGTGCTTCCCTGGACCAGCTTGTCTCTCCAGACACCAAAACTTGTTACTGTGGGTCAGAGAACTTCAGAATTAATACAACACAGAAGGAAGTCATTCAGCCGACTATGCGTCCATGACCTCTCCAACTTGACAACTTCAAAATAGAGGGAATGATCGGAGCTAGACGGAGAGGGAGAGAAATAAACAGTGAGAAAGACAGTGAAGTGAGATAAACAGAGTGAAAAACGGAGCGACAGAGTGAGTGACAGCAAGGGGTGTCAGACAAATGTGACGTTAAATCAGGAGACAGCATGAGGAGAAACACACAGACAGTTTTCTGAGAAACTCTCACAGACTGTAAGCCCTTTGTCTGGTGCCATACCCTGTGAGCACCATGCTGATACTGGCTGTCATCCCAGATCATATGTCGCCAATAACATCCCAGAGCTGAGTTGCTGACAGCTAAACACAATCCAATAGACCGATAGATTGGTTCCAGGGAGAAGGTGGATTAATTTAAAAATTCTGGGCCAGCAGGAACTTGTAGCCCCTATAGACACTGCGTGAGAGGCAGGATGGAATCTCCGTGAAGGGAATCACTGGCAGAAGGGAAATCAGGATCTGAGCTTTGGGTCAAATAATGATTGATAAAGTTTTCACCATTTCCATGGTTTTGTAATTCACATTACAATTTATATACCTACATATAATAAGTGAATTTTAACAATATTGTCTTTGTGTATTTTTCATATTTTGTGATGTACAGAAAAGCTTTTTTATTTTTGCATTTTGTGTTGAATAAACCACATTTTATTACTGAGGAAGGAAGGACCTGCTCCGATGGGACAGTCGTCATCTGAACCGTGCTGAGACCAGAATCCGAGTGAATCCTAACCAGGGCTGTAGACAGAAATTTAAACTGATTAGGAGTGTGTGTGTGTGTGTGTGTGTGTGTGTGTGTTTGTGTGTGTGTGTGTGTGTGTGTGTGTGCGCGCGCGTGCACGGGGTGGGGGTGCAGTTATAGGATTTAATTAGAAAAGCCGAATTAAAAGAGGAGGGAAGAGTACAGAACTCAGGAGAGGTTATTAAAATCTCCAGCACAGGCACAAATAGGACAGAGCATCTGGAAATGTTTAACATATCAAACTTCAAGCACACTGCACAAATGAATGACAATGAGAAGAGGGACGGTTAATGCAGGACTGAAGGAGTTACAACTGAATGCATGCTGTATAAGGAATAAGGTAAATGAGCTTGTGGTGCAGAATTAAATCGGCAGGTATGAAGCGATGGGCATCACGGAGATGTGGCTGTAAGGTGATCTGATTATTTCAGGATATTTAACCTATCGAAAAGGTAGGCAGGTGGGCAGAGGGAGTGGGTTTGCATTGTTAGTAAGAAATGAAATTTTATCAATAGTAAGAAAGGAAGTAAGGTGAGATGGTGTAGAATCTTCGTGGGTAGAATTGAGGAACCACAAAGGTAAGACAACCACAGTTGAAGTCTTGTACAGGACTCCAAAGAGGAGTCAGGAGCTGGCCAAAGATACACCAGGAGATATAAAAGATGTGTAGGAAAGGCAAAGTACAGTAATCCTGGTTGATTTCAGTATGCAGGGGAACTGGGAACATCAGATTGGTAGTCGTTCGTAAGAAAAGGAATTTTAGGAATGTTTATGAGATGGCTTTTTGGAGCAAGTTCTGGTGGAGCCCACTCGGGAACAGATGATACTGGATTTAATGACGCAGTATTCATAAGGGAGATTAGGGTAAAGGTAAACTTTGTAAGGGAGATTAGGGTAAAGCAATGATCATGACATGGTTGAATTTATTCTGCAATTTGAGAGAGAGAGAAGATAGAATCAGAGGTAACAGTATTTCAGCTGAATAAAGGCAACTCCAGAGGCATAAGGGAGAAGCTGGGTAGAATTGACTGGGAGAGGGTTCAAACATGAAAGACAGGGGAACAGCAATGGCAGCAGATTCCAAGATTAATTCAGGAGACGCAGCAGATATACTTGCCGCTGAATAGAAGCATGGTACAGGGAGGATGAGGCAGCCAGGGCTGATGAGGGAAGTCAGATTGCATACAAGCAAAAGAGCAAGCGACCAATGTGGTTTGGGGCAGTGGGAAACTAGAGAATTGGGAAATTTACAAAGACTAACATAGGACAAAAAAAGGATAGATAAGATTAGATATGGAGGTAAACTAACCAGTAATAGAAAGGAGACTGTAAGAGGTTCTTTAGATATATAAAGTGCAAAAGAGGGAAAAAGTGAATATGGACCACTGGAAAATGATGCTGGAGAGACAGTAGTGGAAAACAAAAAAAAAATGAATGAGGAACTTTGCATCAATATTCATGGTGGAAGACACGAGTAATTTCACAAAAATTGAAGAGAGTGAGAGGGCAGAGCTGAGTATGGTGGTCATCACCAAGAAGAATATGCTGGATAACTGAATGGCCTGAATTTGGATAAATCATCTGAACCATATGGACTACACCGAGCAGTGTAAGGGAGATAGCTGAAGAGGTATTGAAAATGGTAATTTTTCTGGAATGAATAAAATCAGGAAAGGCTGGAAAATTGTTAACGTGGAACTTCATTTAATAAAGAAGTTAGCCAGAACATGGAAAATTACAGACTGATTAGCCTAACCTTGGTTGTGGGTGACATACTGGAATCCATTGTGAAGGATGGGATCTCTGAATACTTGGAAGTATTTAGCAAAATTGTGCAAAGTCAGCGTTGTTTCGTCAATGGGAGGTCATGCCTGACAAACCTGCTGGAATACTTTGAGGGAGTAACAAGCAGATTTGACCAAGGAGAACCCTTAGGTGTTATCCGCCTGCTTCTCTAAATTCCTTTGATAAGGTGCCACGCAGGAGGCTATTGAGAAAGATTAGGGCCCCTGATGCTACAGGCAAGGTGCTAGCTTGGATAGATGCATGGCTGTCAGACAGAAAGCAGAGAGTGGGGATAAAAGTGTCCTTCTCAGGATGGCATCCAGTGACAAGTGGTATTCCTCAAGACTCAGTGTTGGGACCACAAAATTCACATTGTGCATTAATGGTCTACATGAAGGGACTGGGGGCATTCTGGCTAAGTTTTCAAACAGTGCAAAGATTTAATAGAGGGATAGGTAGCATCGAAGAGCTGGCTCGGCTGCAGGAGGGTGCAGTAGCACCCTCTTGCACTCCTCTGATTCTCGCCTTCCAGACCACCAACCTCAGGATACAATGCATCATCCTCCGCCATTTCTGCCACCAACAGTCAGACCACACCACCAGATATATACTTCCCTCCCCAACCCTATCAGCATTCTGCAGAAACCATTCCCTTCACGACTGCCTCGTTAGGTACACGCGTCCCCCCTCCCACACACTAACAAGCCACCTTCCGCTCCCGACACCTTCACTTGCCATTGCAAGAGGTATGAAACCTGTGCCAACAACTTCCTCCTCATCTATATCCAAGGCCCCAAAGGATCCTTCTACGTCAGGCAGAGAATATCCAGTGCATCCAAACACTGTGTCCATTGCTCCTGGTCTCCTCTACACTGAGGAGACAGGACGTCAACTTGCAGAACGGTTCAGGGAACACTCTCCATCACACACCCAAACAAGCCAACTTCCCTGTGGCTGAATACTTCGCCTCCCACTACCACACCTCCAAGGACATGCAAGTTCTTGGCCTCCTCCACTGCCACATTCTAGCCACCAGACGTCTGGAGGAAGAGCGCACTGTCTTCCACCTTGGAACTCTTCAACCACATGGTATCCAGTGCAATGTCACCAGTTTCCTCATCTCCCCTCCCTCCACCTTCTCCCAGATCTAACCGTCCAACTGAGCACCACCTGTTGAACTGTCCTACCTGTCTATCTTCCTTCCCATCTATCCACTCCACCTTCCACTCTCACAACTCATCTTCATTTAGCCATTGCCTTCCAAGCTACCTTCCTCCCAGCCCCTCCCATTCATCTCTCAACTCCCTTTCCGCCCACTCACTTCATTCCTGATAAAGGCTTTCTGATTGAAACGTCGAATATCCTGCTCCTCAGAGTCCGCCTGACTGGCTGCGCTTTTCTAGCAGCACACCTTTTGACTCTGAACTCCAGCATCTGCGGTCCTCACTTTCTCCTGCTGAAGGATTTGCACAGGTTAGGGGAGTGAGCAAAGAAGTGGCAGGTGGAGTATAACGTGGGCAAGTGTGAGGTCATGTAGTTTGCTATTTTCTAAATAGCGAGCTAGTTCAGAAGACGGGGATGGAAGGAGGGGTTGAGTCGTCCAAGGATCTTGAAAGGTAAACCTGCAGGTTGTCAGCAGTTGGGAAGGCAAATAAAATGATTCCATTTATTTCAAGAAGGCTTGAACATAGGTGCAGGGATGTACTTCTGAGGTTCTATAAGATTTTGGTGAGGCTACATTTGGATTATTGTGCACAGTTTTGGGTCCCATATCTCCGGAAGATGTACTTGATCTCGAGCATTTTCCGATGAGATTCACGAAAGTGATCCCAGGAAAGAAAAGCTTAACATATTAAGAACATCTGAGGGCCCTGAGTCTATATTTGATGGAGCTCAGAAAGATGTTATGAGGTCTAACTGAAACTTACAGAATATTGAATGACCTGGAAAGGGTGGATTCTGGGAAGATATTTCCAATGGAGGGAGACTAGGACCCAGGGGGACAGGGTAAAGAGAAGACCTGTTCAAACACAGATAAAGATGAACCTCTTCAGCCAGAGAGTGTGAATCTAGGTAATTCACTGCTACAGAAGGCTGTCGAGGCCAAGAAATTGAGTATATTTAAGAGTTAGACAGATAGGTTCTTGATTGTAAAAGGGATGAAAGGTTACAGATAGAAAGCGGAAGAATGGGGTTGAGAAGGTTAACAGCCATCATTGAATGGCGGAGCAGACTCACTGGGCTGAAAGGCCAAATTTCTGCTCCAATGTACTCTGGTCGTAAGATTAATATTGGCTCTCCTCGTTCCTCATTGGAGATGTATCCTGGAACTTGATCTTCTTATGATTCATAAAGAGTAACATCCCAATATTGATGACAGGGAAATATCATGTTCTCTCCCTCCAGTCGCTGCAGCCATGTCCCCAGTATCATAATCACACTGCAATTGAAAACCTTGCATAGAACTTAATCACAGTTGATTGACATCGATGACATTAACAGCATGATTCTCACCTGCCCTCTCTGATCCTCGAATAACCATCTGAATTGTGTGTCACATCATATTCTCTGTTAATATATCCATGACATTTGTCTGTTATAACTCATGTTGTCGAGGCACATTTGCCGGTCAGATTATGGAATAGAAACGTTTTCTCCATATTTTAGCGACATTATAATCACTGATCAGTAGTTACAGACTGTATGTTTCCATTTATAAACGGAGAAACTTGTTTTTGTTCTGACAATCCTTTGACATTACTCCCATATCCAAGGCAGATTAAATGAGTACACGCAATCAATCTACCATCTCCAATATTCCTTCCCTCAGCCAACCCCACATATCCCAAGCTAAATGAGTAAATTTTAAACGTTCTTTTGAATTTTAATAAAATCAATATTGAACTCAAAGGGATTCAATTGAGCTATTTGTGCAGTGATTGTGATTAATGTTCATCTCCGTGGATCCTAACTATCACAGTAGAACGTTTCCATCATTGAAAGATAAATGGGCTTTATTCACTGTGTTATCCCACAGTTTGAGTAGAACATCAATGACAGCACTAACAGAGATCAGCAGCTTGGGGAGGGGGGGGGTGGCGGGGGGGTAGAGATCAGAATCTGAGAACATTAGACAGGAACGTTGCAATAATTGTTCATAATCTGAGGACCATGGATTGGAATGGTCGAACAATGGATCAGAATCTGAGAACATTAGACTGGAATGTTCCAACAATGGAAAGGAGTTTATCCTTGGGTCTTCACTGACTTTCTCAGCCTTGTATATTATGAGCATATCGGATCCAGGATATCCTTTGGATTATTCAAGATGGTTACTATCCCATCCTCGTGATAGTTGGTGTTCCTGGTAAGACATGATATTTGTCGACTAAACCGGGTTGAACTGAAATTCTATTCATGATATGTACATTTTGAAAAGTGCAAGTCAACGTCTTCAGTTCCAAACATAAATTCATTTCCTTATATATTATGACTACGAAACTACGATTTATAAATTACTCACTGATATGCGAGAAGGAACCAGAATCTTCTCAAACTCCATAATCCATTTTGACCTTCACAGATTTACATCTCCATGTCATCCCCACTCACCAATCCTGTCCAATACCACCATCATGATATCCCAGTCTCGTCCTCAGTCTCAGTGCAATATCTGAATAAACCATTTGTGCCTTTGTTCAATCCAAATGCAACAATTTCATTCCTTGTAATCACATGTCTGCCACTAAATAATTGCTCTTGAGAATGTTTAACTTGTTCCCTGCAGATAAGGGAAGACAGTTTATGGCGGTCAAGCCATTGACTCATAATCTAGAGTCACAGAATAATGGTCTGTAGATATTTCATGAAGGAAATTGGGGAGTTTAAAAGCAGCCATTATCATTTGTTACAAGATCAAACTGCTTGCTTCAAGTTCTTGAGGGAAGTCAATGTGTCATGCTTCCATTGTCAGGTTTCTGTGTGACTTATTTGATGAACACGTGGGTGAACTGTACCGTTGAGAGAATTAAAAACCAACGATAACTACCTGACAGTACCAAGAGTTCTGAAAAATAGATATAATGTAACATTTGGTGGAACAATCCGATTAGCTCATTGTTTCGAAACAAATTCAGCAAATCATTTTAAATTATACCCCAAATTACCCACCTCCAACCAAGTTTCAATTTATTATATTGACAATCTTAATAGCCAATGATACAATTCAATAGTTTGGCGGTACAAGACCATGGAAAATTGAACAGTTGAGAGGAGACCTGCAAAGCTACCAGCATGCAAAGACTGCCTGAAAAATATCTCTCCTATCGGTAACTTTATTGATTAGTAACTGGTGAAGTAGAGTACCCAAGAAGAAAAGAAGACAGGAATATGGAGAAGAACCGAAAGCTTCCTGGTTTTGAGAGGAGAAGTTTTGCTTTGTAAATCTTAATTAGGAGTCTCATCAGTGTAGTATTGTGGAGGGGGAAGAGTAAATACAGGTTAGAGGAAGAAGTTGTAACTAGTCGTTCGTTTATTATTCTTTGTTACACTTTAAGAAATAAAGTTGTTAATTTTTATTTTAAATAGATTTGGACACTAGAGTTATCGCAGATTACTGCATGGGATAAATCTTTTCTCTGATGATGGTTTTAATTAAGCAGGAAGATTTATCCTGTGTTGTAGCACTACAAACCCATAGCTATGCGTTTTACTGTTTACGGTACTGTGGAATAGCTGAACCAGGCACTCAGTTCAAGATCTGCATAACATGCTGCCCTGACCAAGGCTTCATACATCCTGTGAGAGAAGAACAAAGGTAAAGGTAGCTCCCTTTCTCTGCCTGATTTCTGTATTGCTACATCTCATTTCCATTCAGGTACGTGATCATCCCCAAGAGTGATGCACATTTCGATAGGTATCGCTGATGCTGGCTGTATTGGGGCTGACGTGCAGATGTAAGGGACTTATAAATTCCATGTCAGTCATAGTGCATGGAGAAGGAATGGCTTTCAGTGGCACAGGAAAGAAATGGCGATATCTACGTGAGAGAAAATATGTTTTTTGACAAACCTTGAGAGTGTTGTTGAAGCAGTATTTGGGGTACTGTGGATAGACCTTCTCTCAACTTTCACCAGACTAATCCCAGGGATGATGGCACCATGAGCAGTAAGTGGTGCTCAGTGAGAGAATAAGAGATGATTACGTTGAACCTTACGGGGGATGGACAATCACTCATGATGTTCTAAACAGGCACTGATACAGTAATAAGTTCCATGGCTGTTTTTGCACTCAGATTACATGATTCTCGATAGTTTATGAGCCTCTGTGAACGTTCCACCCAACCACCCCCAACTCCCAATTTCAACTGAGACAGAGAGAGAAAGAGAGGAGAAAGAGAGGAGAGAGAGAGAGAGAGAGTGAGAGAGAAAGAGACAGAGAGAGAAAGAGAGAAAGAGAGAGAGTGAGAGAAAGAGAAGGAGAGAGAGAGAGAGAGGTTGAGGCTTTTGAATAAACTGTCCCAACATTAACACAGTTCAATTAATGCGTGATCCTGCAATGAACACCATGTTATCAATAATCCCGACAGCACCAAAAATGCATTCACTTTAAAAGCGTTAACTCTTTCCAGCATCGGAGAGAGAATGAACGTCTTTTTACATCATAGGAAAGAAGTGAAGATGTCCAAGAGGAAAAAGAGTTATTGTGATAATCGCTGAGAGTGGTGTTGAGGCAGTATTTGTAACACTGTCGACAGACTTTCTCTCCTTTATAAGGAATGATCGCCTTTCCACAGAGAAAGTGCAATGGACTTTCACCAGACTAATCCCTGGGATTATAGTAGCATGAGGAGACAGTGAAGATAAGTTTCTGGCGTTGTAAAAGAATGAGAGGCGATTGCATTGAAACTTGATGGGGAGGGACAGTCACTCACGATGTTCTAAATAGACATTGAAACGGTGAAAAATTCCATGGCTTTTTTTTTACTCGGGTTACATGATTGTCGATAGTTTAAAAGCATCTGAGAATATTCCCCTCACTCCACACCCAATCCCCATGTTGCATGAGAGAGACAGAGCGCTAGTCTTTGAATAAACTCTCCCCACATTAATACAGTGCATTTGGTGTATGAGTCCTGCACTGAAAGTCTCGTTATCCACAATCCCTACAGCAGCTACAATACCTTCATGCTAAAACAGTTAACTATTCCCACAAGATTCTGACCTCCATGGAGAACATGGGTGTGTCTTCTCGGCGATGGAAATGCATCCTTGAGACTTGGCACAAACCATTTGCCTTCCCTCCTCATTGCCAGCAAACTATGTTAAAGCAGCACACGTTCTACAACAATGGAACCATGATTAACATCATGGAGTCCTCTATCAGTGCAGTTTCATTGGTTTGTCATGATGGAATATCAATGACCCCCTCCTTTTCCTGTATAAGTGTCTCGTGGGGATGAATAGCCTCATTCTTGTCTCATGGAACAGGTTTTTGGGTCTGATTGGACTCTGCCTGTTCCTGTTTAACAGCTCGATGCACTGAACAGACCACTCTTCTTCCTGTGTAACAGGCTGGAGTATTGAATGTGCTGTCACTCTTCCTGTTCCTGAATGCTAGCTCATACCCGTGTGTAACCAGCTTGAGATGCTGAATGAGCTCCTCTTTTAACTGTGGAAATGTGCAATGTCTGGCCGTGCTGTTACAAAAATGTTAACGACACTTTAACAGCACAAACCGGAATGCTGTCCGGGCCTTGCTGCACATGGACACAGAATGGTTCAGGAGCTGATGGGGGACAAAATGTTCTGAACATTCTGTGATCTTCAGTCATCATACCTACTTCAGATCTTATGATGGGGAAAGACATTTATGGAGCAGCTGAATATACTTGTGTTGAGGATGCTAACATGTGGATCTCCCGCAGAGATGTCCCGGGACTGAGAGGATTGTTGGGGACTGACCCCAAACCTCTGTATTGTGTTCTGAAAGACCCCGTCGAGTGGGAAAGTCACACCTGATCCACATTCAGCTCTAATAAGTAGGTGGTCCCGATGCCATCCTCAGTCAAATACTGCCTTGGTATCAAATCCATTCACTCTTTCCTGAGCCCCTGTGTCCGCCTCTTGTTCATATCAATAGGTAACAATGTATGTGTAGGGAGTGTTTTCCTGTCACAGAAGGTAATCACTGTTAGCAATTATCTGGGCTAGAGAACTAGGGGAGCTACGTCACTGAAAGCATTTAAGGAGGAGGTAGATAGATTTTTGACCTGTCAAAGAGCTAAGAGGTGAAGAATTAGGCATTAAAGAGGAGTTACTGTCAACAGTAGATCACCCATGATGGTATACATTGGCTTGATCATCCGAATTATCTGATTCTGTTTCTTTTGTCCTCATATTCAGTAATTGCAAAATTAATGGCTGTAATTTTCCTGAACGTTTTTTATTGAACGTTGCAATCCGTGAGAGTAAAATATTTTGTGAGTCATATCTGGTTGAGGTATGGGGACTGTATTCACAGTGAATCTGGGTCTATAATATCACCAATAAATGAACTACAAGTTGCAGAGAGGAAACACTCTGTAATGAAACCAGAGGCGTCCTTGGATCAAATGACATTTTCCAACCTACACCAAGCCATGTGTGACAGTCTTGAGGGACTGAATGAGATCCAGTGTTACTGTTGACCAGGTATCTGGGACAAGTGGCCTCCCTCTGCTCTTTGCAGGAGGTGTGAGGGGTTGAATAGAACATAGCAATATAGCACTAAGCAGCAGGAGTGGGCATTAGATACTTTGTCACCGCTTCATGTGGTTTTGGTCTCAGCAGCGCATTTCTGTCTGCATACCATTTTACTACATACCCAAAACAACTTTGAATAAATGCAAACATCCAGGCACCACAATCCTCTGTGGAAGGGAATTTCCACTTGAACATCCCTTTGAGAATTTCTCATTTGTGTTCCAACAAATTTTAGAGGGTCATTATGTCCATTTCCAGTCCCACTCCTCCACTGGTTACACCAATCTTAAATGCAGCCAGTTTAGTGGTGTGGCCAATGATATAGATCTGAGTAGGTCATTTTCGAGAAAAATGTGAGACACAGAAAGTTGAACTCATAATAAATGGTAAAATTGCAGAGTGCCCCAAATGTTATTCTGCCTTTCAAGTTACTCTGCTCACACAAGCGAATGGTAGGGGGATTACTTTCTGGAACAGTTGGATTTGGCTGAATTCCCTTCGTTTCAGGCAGTGGAGAGATTCCAATGAATCCTCACAAGTGGTAAAGATGACTCAAGGATTTTATGGCCTCACACTTCGCTATCGGGCAGAACAAAGTAAGAGAGAGGGCTCAATCGGTCGACTGCTGCTTCTCAGGCAGTGAATATTTTTTTCCCTCGCGGTGTTGGAACAAACAATTATGCCAACTGAACACCAAACTGGACCATGTGCGATCTCCTGGAACATTCTCTGGAAAACCTGATTATGGATTATATGCAGGTGCGTCATTGCTCTTGTTGTACACAATTCCTTCCAATCGCAAACAAAATGTCCCCACTTTATAATTTCAAGACATCCTTACATGTGTCTGTGTAATTTGTAAATATTGGTAGGTGTCTTCATAGTATGTGTGCTAATATCAATACTTCTTTTTCATAAAGTTTATTCTCTAGCTTTAGTCTCCCTGACAGGAAATAATATGTATCCAGCTGATACACTTTTCAGAAAGTCATGGGTGGTTCAATACTATTTCTCAGCTAAGACCAAAACTGATAATCCCCCATAACAAGAGGCCGGCATTCCAGGAATGAATAAAGGGAACCCGTTTTGAAAACCTTCGAAAAGAATTATATCTTTTTATTTTAGTTTAGGGGATCAAATCTGCACACAATGTATCATGTGTGGTCTCAGCAATGCCCTGTACAGATGCAGTAAAACATTCCTGTAATTAAACCTGATACCTTTTGCCAAAAACAGCATCATTCTACTTACCTTCCAAATCACTTGCTGCATCTGACTTCATATTATTCATGTTGCAAGAACATGGAAACCTCCTATATCATAGAGTTCGGCAATCTCTCTCCATTTAAATTGTTTATTATTGTTTCAACCTTCATGCCAAAATAGGCAACTTACCTTCTGTTATTTCTGCTGAAGGTTTGCTCACTAACCTTCCCTGTCTGCATCATATTGCAGACTCACTACCTTCATTTGACGACACATTGAATGACCATCTTGTTGTATGAGGTAATTGAGCTCCAAGCTATTCCCTCCCCTTCCTCCAGATCTTTGATACAGATTATTGATCATTGATGACCTCACAGTGATCTCTGAGGCACTCTACCAGTTATAGCTTTGCAGCCTGAAAATAAGCATTTATCTCTACTCTCTATTTCCTGTTCGTGACAGCTTCCCTGTTCCTGTGTAGCGGCTCAGGTGGGTTGAATGGTCTCCTCCTGGACTGTGTAGTGTACTGAACGGGCTGAATTACTTCATTCTATATTACTGTGTAATTCCTTAGAAGGGCAGAATGGGCTCCTCCTGTGTCATTGTAACGATCCTGTCTGTAGTAATGGAGTGGTCCCCAACCCTGTAACAACATCGAGGGGTGGATTGAGGGAACGACACATGGGGTAGGGACAGCAGTATGTCTCTGGAACAGCCTCGCGGGTGAATTGAGGGAACAAAACATGGGGTAAAGGCAGGAGTTGCCCATTCAGCCGCACCATTCAAAATGTTCATGGCTGATCCAAATGTGTCTGACCATCCGTTTTCTGTCTGTTCCCAATAAACACTGACACTTCTGTCCAGTAAAGATCAGTCGAGCTCAGCCTTGAATACTTTCAATAGCAGAGTCTTCACTGTTCCCTGAGGATGAGGACACCACAGGTAGCACAACACTAAAGTGAAAGGGACATCCTTATTTTATCGTGGGACTGTTATTTTAAAGCTACTTTATCTGAACATCAAATCACCAACTCTTTTCAGACATAAGGACAGAATAATTAGGAATAAAGATAAACCATTCCTGACTCCAAACCTATTTCACATTCCCACTGACCCTTTCCAATCAAATATGTATCGCACCCAGCCTCTGCTGCTGTCTCAGGAAGAGAATGCCTGATAGCATAATACTGCAGGAGCATTAAGGAAATGAGCAGATTGAGCCCATTCAGCCTATCGAGTCTGAAATTCCATTCAATAATTTCTTTTTAGTACCTCGATCTCTTCTGCCTTCTCCCCGGATTCCTTGATCTCTTTTCAAATCAAAAACCTATCGATTTGTGTCTTAATGACATTATTGTCTGTGCCTCTGTGTGTCTGTATGTGAGTGTTTGTGCGTGTATCTATATGTGTGTGTGTGTGTGTGTATGTGTGTGTCTGTGTGTCTGTGCCTGTGTTTTTCTGTGTTTGCATGTGTGTATGTGTGTGTGTGTGTCTGTGCCTCTGTTTGTGTGTATGTGCCTGTGCACATGTGTGTTCGTGTGCTTGTAATCTGTGTGCTTGCGTGTCGACATCTGTCTGTCTGTGTTTCAGCATGCGTTTCTGTCTGTATTTATGTCTACTTGTATGTGACTGTATATGTCTCTGTGTGTTTAAACGGGTGTGTATGCCTATCTCCTTGTACGTATTGTTTGTGTCTGTCTGTGTATTTCTGGGTCTGCGTCTTTGTGCAATGAGGTATCTGTGGGTTTTGTTTGGAAGTATAAGGACTGTTGTTGGAACTGCCAGTGGGTTTAAACTGAGAATTGTCTGTCACTGAACATTGCTCCTTAACTGGTCAGTGGGACGTGGATGTTTCAGATTCTCCACACGAGGTGTTCTGGTCCTCTCCAGCTCTTTAACAGTCCTCCCCACATGGCGCGGGAAGGGGAGTGAGGGAACGGATATCGGGCACTCCACTCCCCGGCTTGGCCCTTTCCATCCTATTCCAGGCTGTTTCTCCTGGAATGGGAGAAAGGGATGGGGAGAGAGTGGGAATGGGTTACCCTGCTGTTTGTGCTGGTGTAGGTGGGGGGAGTTGTGAGGTGTCTGGAATGAGTAAGTCGACAGTTTTGAATCCATATAGTATTATTAGTTGCTGAATTCAATAGTGAGAGTGGGAGTGTCTGAGCCTTATTTGGAGGCAGAGCGTGAACCTTGTTCGGGGTTAGGTGCTATAACAGATATACAGTGAGTGCGAGGGAGCAGAGAGTACATGGTAACTCTTATCCTAACACAGTGAGGAGGACATTGTTGCTTGTCCAGTATTGTGAGCCATTTCTTCAGATCATCTCAGCGTTGAGGTGAGCATCCCTGAATGCCTTGCCCAGATCTATCACTAATAACGACACAGACCTGTCCCTCAGCTTCGACAGAATCAGTTTAGGTAGAATTTACAGATGGCAAGGAGAAGCAAATATTGGTGTGTTACATATCAAAACCAAAACGGTAGCAGAAAATCTGAGCATCGTATGCTCTGGAAATTAGATAGGCAAGTATTGTGGATACTGCAGTATCATTGAATGGTCTCAAGTTGTATCTAAACTGCGTTAACAAAGTGACTGCTGAAACTGTGAAAAATAAGTTCCGTAAGTGTATATGAGGTGGGTTGAAGAGTATGTTGTGAAGCAAACTAGAGAGCAGGTTATTTCGGATTTGATGTTGTATGGTCAGAAGGACGAATTATTAACCTTGGTCTGAAGCAGCTTTTAAGGAATAATGGCATTTATAAGATGCATTTTATCCGGTGTCTGCATACAATATAGAATGCTTGAATAATCCAGTCAAACATCATGGAAGACTGGAGGCTAGAGTGTCAAGATATCTTCAGTGAATTGGGAAAGTACAATATAACATTCAGTGGGAGATAAGCAATGATTGTTAAAGTCATACAGTCCGACAGCATGGAGACAGGCCCTTCGGCCCAAACTTGTCCATTCCGACCAAAATGCCCATCCACGTAAACCCATTCCCCACCCATTGTCCCATATCTTTCTTATCCTTTATTGTCCATGAATTTGTTCAAATGCCTTTTTAATGTTGTCAATGTATCCGCCTCAACTACTTCTCATTCCATATGCGTAACAGCCTCGTGTTAAAAAAGTTGTTCCTCAGTTTCCATTTTATTCTGTCCCCTCTGACCTTACACTGATGTCCTCTAGTCTGTGATTGCCCAACCCTGGGAAAAAAAAGACTGGGTACATTCACTTTATCCATGCCTGACATGATCTGATAGACTTCAATATGATCCGCCCTCAGTCTCATACAAACAAAAGTAAGAAGTCCTAGCTTGTCCAAACTCTTTCTATAACTCAGACCATTGAAAACTTGGCAACATGTTTGTATTTTTTTTCTGCAGTCTTTCCCAATTAATAACATCTTTTCTATAGCAAAATGAAGAAAACTGAACATAATATTCCCAATATGGCCTCACCAGCATCCTTTATAACTGCAACATAATTCCCTAATTTCAGTACTCAGTGATATAAACCAATTAAGGTCAGTGTTCCAAAAGCTTTCTT
Organism: Hemiscyllium ocellatum; assembly: GCF_020745735.1. Classification (NCBI taxonomy): domain Eukaryota; kingdom Metazoa; phylum Chordata; class Chondrichthyes; order Orectolobiformes; family Hemiscylliidae; genus Hemiscyllium; species Hemiscyllium ocellatum. Next base: position 56,233 of record NW_026868055.1, on the reverse strand, counting down.
CACTGTCTACCTCTGAATCAACTTTCAGAGAACCATGCACCTGAATCCCAAGGTCCCTCTGTTCTCCTACACTCCTGAGGACCCAGCCATTTACCATGAAACTCCAACCTTGATTTGACTTTCTAAAATGCAAGGAAGTGTAAAACTTACATTGTTCTATATTAAAATCCATTCGCCCTTTCTCAGCCACTTCTCCAGCTGATCAAGATACTGCTGTAATTTCTGAAATTTCAGAAATCCTTCCTCCCTCTCCATGATGCCGCCGGTTTTAGTGCTGTCTTCAAACTTACAAGTCATGCCTGTCCATTCTCATCTAAATCATAGATATATGTGATATGTAGTGGCCCCAGCATCAACTCCTGAGGCATTGCACTATTCACAGGTCTCCAGTCTTACCAGCATGTTTCAAGTATTAATCTCTGCTTCCTACCATCAAGGCAATTTTGTACCCAATTTGCCAGCTCCCCTCAATTCCATGCGATCTAACCTAACCTTCAAGAGCAACGTACCATGTGGAACCTTATTGAAGGCCTAACTGGAATCAATATAGACTACGTATACCCTCCTCAACATTGCTGGTCACTTTATCAAAGAATTCCAACAAAATTGTGAGCCATGATCTCCCTTGCACAAACCCCGTGTTGAATTTGATGAAGGGCTTTTGCCAGAAACATCGATTTTCCTGCTCCTCGGATGCTGCCTTACATGATCTGCTTTTCTAGCACCATTCTAATCTTTCTCTGAACCACACCCTGTCTTTCATATGCATGTATATCCAATCTCTCCAAATCTTCTAAAGTAACCTACCCACTACATTTTAGGATTACTGTTCTTTAGTTCCCAGGTTTATCTTTGCAGCATTTCTTGAATACAGGCTCAGCATTCGCTATGCTCCATTCGTCCAGGACCTCACTCGTTGGCCAGCAATGATAGAAAAGAGCCAAGCAGTGCTCCCGCAATTTCTTCTCTATCCTCCTATCCTCCTGCGGTGTTCCTGAATATAACTGGTCAGGACCAGGAGTTTTTAGAAATACTGCAAAGTCTGAAACATACATCTATTTATTTCAGGTACAAACATCAAAGAGTGAGAAAGTGACTCAATGATGGTTAACATAACAAATTAGAAAATATGTTAATCATAGGAAGTTACTTCAGAAGAATTCCAGCTATTGTGGAAACCTGAAAATTGTCAGAAATTAACGATCCAAAAAAGGAAGTTCATGAAACTGAAAAGGAAATCAAAAAGAGGACATGCATGCTAACAATCAGGAACACAAAGACTGCATCAATTTGCGATCTATATTTCAAAGGAAACAAAACAAAAGCAAGGTCAAACGTGGAAATTTGTAATTGGGAGAGGATAAGTCTTTGTGGAGAACAGGGAAATGACCAAGAAAACAACCAGTTACTTTGCATCTGTCTTCATGGAGGAAGATTCAGAAAATCCCCCAGTAATACCAAGTGATCATATCGGACTCCTGGAGCTAAAGACATAAAGTCAATTCATATCAGTAACAAGGTAGTACTTGAACATGGAGCTGGATTGAGCACTGCCAAGTCTGACGAAATAGATGTACTTCCAATCGAAATGTCGGAAATAAATCACCAACAGTAATATTAATTGCACTGTTGATGACTGTGTTTTATTTTCCTGTACATTCTGCAGAGACCGGAAAGTATTGTGGATAAACGTGAATGATGCAATACAGATGAATGGAAGGGATCCAAACAGCTACAAAGGGAAAAAGACTTAGTGTGGAGAACTGCAGACCAGTTAACTTGACATTCGTAGGGAAACTGTTGGAATCTATGACACAGCATGACATTTTTGCTATTTAGAAATCAACACCAACAATGGAGAGAATCAGCATGCATTTCTGATAGAGAAATCATACTTGTTAAACTTCGGAATTGCTTGAAGTTGTTTCTTACAGCATAGATAATGGGGAAACAGTAGACATGGCATATATTGGATTTTCGGAAGAGTTTCTATAGGATCTCAGTGAGTTCGTAAATGCAATGAATGTTTACGTTTATCCACAATACTTTATTTGGAGGAATATATGTAATTGGAAAGTTACAGTTTGGTTATCCTTCCTTTAAGAAAGTCAGAACATTGATGTAAAGACATGTTTAAGCAGTTTCACAGTGTGTTGGTGGGACTGTACCCGGAGTGTAGTGTACAGTTTTGGTGACCGAATCTCAGAAAGAATATACTGACCACAGAGGAAGTGCAATGCAAATTCTCCAGATTAATCCCTCAGATGGTGAGATTGCCTGATGAGGAAACTCGGCCTGTGTTCGCCAGAGTTTCAAAGAATGAGAGGCGGGTCACAGTGAAATTTAGAAAATTCACGAAACGTATGACAAGTTGGAAATTAACAGAACGCTGCCCTCGCTGTCTATTCCACATTCAAGACAAATAATGGCAGGATCTGGGACTGACCAGTTAAGACTGCAATAAGGTGGAAATTCTTCACTTGGAGGGGACTAACTAACACAGGGGCATGGAAACCTACTGACAGGCAAGATTAGGGAGAATCTCCAGATATTCTCCAAGTGTATCCAGTGGAACAGAATAACTAGGGAACAGGTAGGACTCCTTAGTGTCTTGTCAAGTTGCATCCAAATCAACTTTAGTGGTAGGAGACAGACGGTGGTGGTAGAAGGCTGTTTGTGTGCTTGGAGGCTAATGTCCAATGGTGTACTACGGGGATCAGTGCTGTGTCTCTTAATATTTGTGATTCGAAGGTTTTGGTGTTGGACTGGGATGGACAAAGCTAAAAATTGCGTAACACCAAGTTATACTCCAAAAGGTTTATTCGGTGGCACTAGCTTTCGAAGTGCTTCATCAAAACCACCTAATGAAGAAGCAGCGCTTCGAAAGCTGTTGCCTCCAAATAAACCCGTTGGACTATAAGCTGATGTTTTCTGATTGTAAACCTTACCATAAAACGATGCAGCTGTGAATATAGGTTGAGGGGTGTCATAAGTAAGTTTCTGTTTGTTACAAAGTCTGGCCGGGTAGTTGGCAGTGAGGAGGAAGGCCTTATGTTACAGGAAGATACAGATGGAGTGTCAGATGGGCACACATCAATGGCAGATGAGATGTAACCCTGATAAACATGAGGTCATGCACTTTGGAAGGAGGAACCAGGCAGGGGAGGACTCAATGAATGGCAGCACACTAGGAAGCTCAGAAGGTGCTTCTCTACACATCCCTGAATGTGGCTGGACAGGGTAACACACAATTTGAGAAAGCGTACGGGAACGTAAATACGGCCTGTACACATCGAAGCATAGATTATAAGAGCTATGCGGAAGTTTTGTTAGCCAAGATGGAATACTGTGTGTAGTTCTGGGAACTACGTTACAGGAAGAATGTGATTGCACTGGAGGGGATGCAGAGAAGATTCACGAGGATATTCCCTGGGATGGAGCATATCAGCTCTGGAGAGAGGCTGGGTAAGCTCGGGTTGTTTAGTTTGGAGCAGAGAAGACTAAGGGGGACGTGAATCAGGAGGATAAGATTGCGAGGGACATGGACGGGGTGGATAGTCAGCAGCTGATCTATTTCGCCAAAGGGACACACTCTTAAAGTGAACGGTTTGAGGCTGAGTGAGGATTTGAGGACTGTTTTTCATCCAATATATGTTGGGGTCTGGGATGCACTTCGTGAGAGAGGAAATGTTATGGTAATCTCAAAACCATTAGAAAATACATGGTTATGCACTTGAAATGCCATAAGATTGAGAGTGACGGGTTTTGTGTTGCATATTTGTGGAGTCCTCTCCTCCAGTAAGTTGTTTAATAGTCCATCGACATTTATGTTTGGATTTGGCAGGACGACAGAGCTTAGATCTGATCTGTTAGTCTTGGGATCATTTCCCCTCTCCATCAGACATTAGTTCTGCTGGTCGGAATTTAACCAGTTAATTGTGGGAGCTTTAATGGGTTGTCAACAATGTGCAGTGTGTGGGGAAATGTAGACTGTGGTATCAAATAACATGGCTTCAGAACCTGCAGGAACATAATGCAAAATGAAATGATAATATCGATAAAACTTTAAGGGGGAATACTAGACGGTGGCGATCCAGAAGGTCTGCTTTGCTGGACTCTGCATCAACACACGGGCAAAGTGGTTCTCTAACCCACCCCATCACAGTCTTTTACTTAAAATTCAACACTAAAAGAGCGATAGAATCTTCACTGGTCCCGATTTGTCAAAGGGAAATGACAAAACATGGGGAAAAGGATCGAGTAAGTCCCAACAAGCGGTGCATCAGTCAGAAGCATCGAGCTGTACCTGCGGCTGTAGCTGCAACCCACTCTACTCTTCAATAGACCCAATTACTCATCAGGCCTTGGTCACTGAGTTCACCAAGTTACGTGAAATGATTGAAGGCGTGATTGATGAACAGTTCAGCCGTGGCTAGAGCCGCTCTCAGCCGTGCTCCAAAAACATGAGCAGCAACTTGACAGCCTTGGAAACAGAACAGACAATGTCAAGCGCCGAACTGCAGGGGCAGAAACCGCGATCGATTCCTCTCGGGAGAGGATCCTCGCCCTTGAAAAACAGGTCTGCACCTTAACTGAACAAGATGATGACCTCGAGAACAGGGGTATGATGATGAATATTCACATCGTCGGTTTGCTGGAGCGGACAGAAGGTGGTCAGCTGGTGAGTTTTTTTCAAGAACTGGCTGCAGCGATCCCTTCACTTGGAAACTGAGGAGGGACGGGTGAAGACTGAGACAGTTCATCGGGTTACGGCACGGAAGTCAGACTCAGACCAACGCCTTCATCCTGTCCTTGTTTGATTACATAGTTATGGGGACAAACAAAGACTGGTGGAAGCTTCCAGAACCCAGTGGAAAGATCTGATGGGTTTAATTTACGAGGGCTCCAGGATTATGTTCTTTCTGGAATTTTCAGCGGCAGTGATTCAGGAAAGAAAATATTTTGATGACATTAAGAGAAGAGTAAGGGAACTCTGGATTCAGTATTCCTTACAGTTCCCAGCGGTGCTCCGTATTGATTTGAATGGATCTTTGAACCCGTCTGACTCTCCAGAGAAAGCAAAAACTTTGTGGATATTGTAAAGTAAGCTGGATATTTAGATAATCATGTTTCTCTCTTAAAGAAATTTTGTTAGATTTTTCTGCTATTAACCAGTGTTAAATTATTGCCGGGAATGGTTAAACTACTCATTTTTAACTTCTTCATTAGTATTATCACTTTTTTTTCTTTCTTTGCTTGTGTCTGGGGTGCAGCTCAAGCTGAAGGGATTTACAAAGCTAGTTGTGTCAACTAAGAGCCGACCGAAGGGCAGTTCAAGTCCGATTTTTGTTGATAATGCCCCGGATCCCATATTGTTAGCGGGCACAAGATAAAGTTTTGAGATATGTAAGCGTTCCCAGTGGGCGGTGGGGGGGGGGGGGGTAAATTCCCCAATCGAGTGTCATTGGCAGCTTGGATTTTATTTCGTTCTTTGATTTTTATGTGTTTAGCTTTGGAAAGTTTTGAGAGCTTGTTAGTTGTAGTAGTTTTAGTTTGTACAGTTTTTAGGCTCAATGAGTCTTTTTTTTAATTAATGATACGCGATGTGTAATTCGATGTGAAACTCTAGAGTTGAAATGCTGCTACAGTGTGTTATGGAAAATAATGTACTTAAAAGCTGTACCTGGAACATTAAGGGGAGTCATCCGCCAGTCAAGAGGAAAAATTGACTTTCTAATCTTCAAAAGAGAGGGTGGATGTTGTCCTATTGCAAGAGATGCACCTTGATGACAAGGAACATTTGACGTTACAGCAGGGTGGGTTTGATCAGGTTTATTTCTCATCTTCGAATACTAGGAGTAGGGGAGAAGCCATGCTAGTTAGGAGGAATCTTCCATTTAAATTACTAGATTGTATTAGACACTCACGGAAGGATTATCATTCCCAAAGTCTTGAACTATGGGAAATAATACAGCATTTTGAATGTTTAATGCCACCCGGCGCACCCTCTTAAAATCCTGGTAGATGTATTTTCCAAAGGAGGTTATCTTGCATCGTGGCACATTATTACAGAAGGAGATTTCAACTGTCTTATGGCCCTACGGTGGACAGAATGTCCAAATGTCCCCCGATACCCTAGTTATAATGTAAGCAATTAGTGGATTTTTGTGCAGAACTAGAGCTGGTGGATGTCTAGAGGCAGATCTACCTCACAAGTAGGGATTTTATTTTATCCTTTAACCCGCAGAAATGGCACACGTGAGTTGGTCTCTTCTCCATCCTTGCAACAATCTTAGATACGGTGGCATCCTACACAATTATCCCAACATTCCTTCCCCAGAAGTAAGATAGAAGTAACATAAGATTATGTTGTATGCAGATGAGGGTCTTATGTTTTTGTCAAATCCCACAGTTTCGGCAGCTCACGTGATGTAATGCATTAATTCGCTTATCACCTTTTCGGGCTATAAGATTAATTTTACAAAGTTTGTGGCCATCCCTATGGGAGGTCTCAGGGAAATACCTGATGTTGAGGGCAAATCCTGGTTTCCTTTTAAATGGTCACGAGGGTGGTTCCCCTGTTTTAGTATATTCATTACATCTGTCTTTGATCATTTATTTAACGTGAACTATGTCCATTTGTTTGACAAAATTAAACAAGACCTTCAAAGATGGGAGGCACTTCCAACATCCTGGCTAGGTTGGATAGCTGTTCTTCAAATGAATGTCCTTCCTTATTTGCTATACCCCGTGTGAAGGCTTCTTTTGATGTTTCCCAGACAAATATTTAGGAGACTTCATGGCTGGTTTAGCTCTTTTATTTGGCATCATAAGCGACTCTTTATCAAGCTAACCAAATTGCAACTGCCCCACAGAGTGTGGGGAGTAGATTCCCAGATCAAAAGCTATCAATTAAGCTCTTTATTATCCTATGCTAGTGTCTGGGCCACTGAGGACTCGGTGTCAATACGGTTAGATATTGAACCCTCTCAGACAAAGTGAACCCTTATTAGTCTGTTGTTCTGAGACAAAATGACAACATTTTTGGAGTATTTTCATAACCCAATAATTGTCATTCATGTTTTAACAGTATTGATAATGCGTCATATCGAGGTTAAAACAGTCATAATCGTGTTTCTTACCCCTACAATTGCTATACCGAGTTGTCAACCGGGGATAATGGATTCCAGGTTTAAACTGTGGGAAGCCAGGGGTGTAACTTGCTTGAGTGATTTAGAATTATTAGAATCCCAACAGTGTGGAAACAAGCTCTTGGGGCCCAACAAGTCGATTTCGACCCACCCAGATCCATTCCCCTAGTATCCTATATTTACCCTGACTAATGCTCCAACCTACACATCCCTGAACACTATGGGTAACTTATCAATAGCCAATTCATCTAACCTGCACATCTTCATATCCTGGTCCTGTGAGGCCGCAGTGCTAACTAGTGAGCCACCACGTGCTATTTGAGGGAGAAAGAATGACATCATTTGATCAAATAACTCGTAAGTATCGACTACCTAGTAAAGACCTCTTCTGTTTTTTTCCCAGATCCGAGATTTGATTTTTTTTTAAAACTCCTTTACCAGACTCTTACATATCTGATGTAGAGAAGTGGGTGCTTATTGCTTAGAATACACTCTCTGTCAGTACCCTTTATCATGAGTTGGAGCGGGTCCCCTCAGAAGAGACTGTGCAGCTTTGTGATGTCTGCAAGAGAGAGTTGGGGGGGGGGGGGGGGTCAGACCACTTCGGACACATGGGAGGATATTTGTGAAAATGCTCGAAGGATTTTGATCTGTAACAGGACACATTCCATGCAGCTGAAAATTCTTCATAGGGTCCATCTGACCACAGATTGTTTCTCAAAATGCAAAGTGGGATTATCTTCAGCATGTCGTAAATGCGGAATGACTACAGACACTCTTACTCATTGCTTGTTGTCCTGCTGCAGGCTTCATATATATTGGAGCACTGTGTTAGGTGTGATAGAGTAGGTATTGGGGACTGAATTGGAGATGGACCTGGTTTTTATTTTTCTTGGCCTGCTCAGGGTACCTTACACAGATGCACATGAGGAAAGAAAATATATATCCTTACTTTTTGTGCTAGGAAACATGTTCTGTTGTGCTGGATGTCTGAAAACCCCGGATCTGTTGGGTCGTCGTAAGTTCTTCATGGAGAATATCCCTTTGGACTTTCTCACCAGTATGGTGCACCAAAAAGCAGAGATTTATATAAGGCATGGCAACCCTTTTTGGAATACCACGATGCAGGTTTATCTGTCACATTAAGAAGGGCTTTTATATAATCATGACGATATGGTCTACTGAATCTAATATCCAGCGAGGAACAATTATGAACCTAAAAATGCGTATCAGTTAATGCTCTTGAAGAACGAGAGCTATCGTTTTGTTATGCTGAGCTGTACTACTTATTAATTATTTATTGTTCATTTTTGTTTTTCTTCTGTCCATTTAGTGTTTTTAACTTGTTTTGTATGTACATATACATGCGTGTAATTTTGTTCAGTTATTTGAAATTGGTGTTATTGGGTTATTATTTTATTGAAAATCTCTTTTCAATAAAATTACTACTTAAAAAAAAATAAAATGCTAACATTGATAGAATAGAGTCCTAAAGAAATCTCATTAGAGAAACCACTCATGCTGGTTTATCCTGAGGGTCACCACACCTCGGGTGATGGGGCGAGGTTGAGAGAGTGTCCTGACCATGGGACCCTCTGTCAGTGTGGGGAATTGAACCTGCACTGTTGATCTCTCTCTATATCATAAACCTGCCGTCCAACTAACTGAGTGAGAGACCGTGCAACTGTCACAGACAGAAACAGCCACAGGCAAAGAACAAGAGAAACACTCATAACAATGAAAATGGTACAATTAAGATAACGGTCAAGACAATGGCTAAGGGTAAAAACGTTCTCTGCTCGAAATTGTATTTTATAACAAGACGTATTTAGAAGCTGTCTTTGATTTAATATCATTTAGGCGAGTCAAGTAAAATAACCTGAATTACTAAGTATGATTGGACATCTATAATCATCAAATAAGTGTAGATTTTTATTTGGTCTGTGTAAAGCATGCTGGCTGTCGCATGAAAGTATAAAGCAGATGGAATATATTGTTAGGAGAGTGCGTTCCATGGGAAATACCCTCGAACAGGCGTTAGAAGAAAACTGGGGTAAAAGTGCTGGAGTGCCATCTGGTCATTCATGATGGGTGGGAGAATCGGGCTGGTATTGAATGAGAGGGACACCATGGGGTGGAGTGGGTAGTTAATGAGATGAGTTCGATAAGATAGCACCAGGAAACAGCTTCGTACAGACAATCCCTCTGTCACACTCAATGAAAATGACACTGAGACAAATTACTGGTTATACAGTTCAATGAGCCGAAGACTCTGCTGTCCTCAGTCCCAGTTACAAAGCTGCAGGACAAATGCTCATTCAAAACTCTCCATCGCCTGAACTCATACTAAGATACCATTCACTCATAATTCTTTATAATACTGACCCGTGTCGCATGATCCTGTAGAAATGTCTTCATTTCAGCATTCTGGAAACAGTGAACATATCTTTCCATTACATTTTTTCTCAGTCACCCGCTCCCTGTCTCTATCCCAAAACACACGGATTGACAGTCGTACGGTTCTACAGATGGAAACAGTCCCGTCTGCCCAGTTGTTCCATGCTGAACAAAATGTCCATCCACACTCATCCAATTTCTCTGTCCTTGCTCTGTATCCTTTAATCTTTTCCTATCTGTATTCGTCCAAATGCCTTTTCAATGTTGTTATTGTACTCACCTCAACCACTTCCACTGGCAGCTCATTCCATATGTGTACCATACTCTGTGTAAAAAAGTTGCCCTACGGGTTAATTTTTATTTATTCCTCTCGAAGCATAAACGGATGTCCTCTAGTCTTCGATTCCCCAACCTTGCCAAAAGAATGAAGTATTCACTCCTATGTACGTCTCTCATAATTTGATAAGATCTACACTCCTTGTTGTGGTTCTCTTTACCGAGCTGGGAATTTGTGTTGCATACGTTTCGTCCCATGTCTAGGTGACATCCTCAGTGCTTGGGAGCCTCCTGTGAAGCGCTTCTGTGATGTTTCCTCCGACATTTATAATAGTTTGCATCTGCCGCTCCCGGTTGTCAGTTCCAGCTCTCCACTGAAATGTCTGCAACACACATTCTCAGCTCGGCAAACAGAACCACAACAACGAACACCCGAGCTACAAATCTTCTCACAAACTATCTACACTTCTATGAGAACCCCTTCAGTTTCCTAGGTTGTAAAGAAATAAGTTCTAACCTGTCTAATTTCTCCCTATTACTTAAACCCTTTAGCCCAGGAAACATCTCTGAAATTTATTCTACACTCTTCCTTGTTCCATAATATCCTTTTAAGAGCAAGGTGAACAAAACTGAACACTATACTCCAACTGCAGCCTTACCAATATCCTGTATAATTGCAACATAACGTCCCAACTTCTATATTCAATGCCCTGACGATGGTCTGTGTGCCAACAGCCTTCTTCACTGACCTGTGTATCTGTGACTCAAATTTCAGACAACCGTGCACCTGATCTCTCATGTCCTTTATTCCACTACACTCCTTAAGGCTCTCTCATTCATCATTAAACTCCAACCTGGATTTGATTTTACAAAATGCAGGACGTCACCCTTATCTATGTTACACTCCACATGCTATTTCTCAGCCCACTTCCACTGCCGATCAAGGTACTGCTGCAATTTCTGTTAATGTTCCTCATTGGATCACTCCTATTTTAGTGTCATCTGCAAACTTACTAACCTTGAGTTGTGCACTCTCGTCCAAATCATTGATATTGATAATAAACAGCAATGGGCCCAGCACCGACCCCTGAGGCACTCCACGAGTCTCAGGCCTCCAGTCCGACAAGCATACCTTCACCGTTGCCATTTGCTTCTCAATGCCTAGCCAATTGTGTCGCCAATTTGCCAGATTATCTTGGAGTCCATGCAATCTAACCTTCTCGAGCAGCCTACCATGTGGAACTTTATCAAAGGCTTTACTGAAATCCATATAGACTATGTCCACTACCCTGCCCTCGTCAACCTTCCTGGTCACTTCCTCAAAAAACGCGAACAAAATTTGTAAGGCATGATCTGCCATGCACAAAGCAATGCTGACTGCTCCAAGTCAAACTCTGCCTTTCCAAATGCATGCACATCTTATCACTCAGAACCTTCTCAAGTGGTTGACTGAAAACAGATGTGAAGCTTACTGGTGCATACTTCCCAGGTTTGTCTTTATAGCCCTTCTTGAATAAGGGCACAACATTTGCTATTGCCCAGTCTTCCGGGACCTTGCCCCTGAATTGTCTTCTCTCGCCTCTTGCAGTGCTCTTGGATATATCTGGTTAAGACCAAGAGATTTATCTGAATTTATGCATTCTAATATGCCCCACAGCACCTCTACTGTGATATTAACGGTACCAAGATATGACAACTAACCCACCCAAAGGTCACAGACCTTCATGTCTTTCTTCGTGGTAAATACAGAGGGGAAATTGAGGACCTCGCCCATCTGTTGTGGTTTTACACATGAATGCCCACTTTGGATTTTAAGGCGTCCTATTTTCTCTCTAGTCGTTCTTTTTCTTTACTACACTGAAAGCACATCTTTGGAATCACCCTAATTTTCTCAGTCACGGCTATTTGTTCGCCCTGTTCGCCCTCCTGATTTCCTTCTTCAGTAAACTCCTGTATCTCCGTGCCTCTCTAGAGATTCCATTGATTCCAGCTACCTGAAACTGAGCCATGCCTCCTTTTTGCTGGTTAGAGCCTGATTATCTCTTGTCATCCAGGGTTCTCTCTTCCTGCCTCACTTTCCCTTCATACTCACAGGAATATGTAGACTTTGAACTCGAGCCATCTCACTTTTAAAGCCGCCCCCCCCAACTTACCAGAGATCTTTTTGCCTGGAAACAAGCTACTCCAATCAACGTTTGCAAGTCCCTGTCAACTTCCAGCAAAATTTGCCTTGCCCCAATTTAGAACTTGAATCTGTGGACCAATTCTGTCCCTCCCAAAGCTATTTTAAAATTAATACAATTCTAGTCACCGGTCCCAAAATACTCCCCCACTTTACCTCCGTCACCTATCCTGCCCTATGTCCCAACATTAGGTCAATATTGTCCCTTCCCGAGTAAGAACCTCCATATGCTGCTTGTGGAAACTTTCCTGAACATACTTAACTAATTTCTTGCCATCTTAGTCCTTAAACCCCTGGAAGTCCCAGTCTCTGTTAGTATAATTAAAACGCCTATTATGACAAACCTATTGCTCCTGCAAGCCTCCCCATCCTCCCTGCATACTTGATTCTTTAATTCCCATTGATTATTTGGAGACTTATGGTACAACCACTATAACATCACCAACTCCCTCTTACTTCTTTGCACCATCCACAAAATCTCACTCAACATTATCTCAGTTATTTCATCTTTAAATACTGGAGTGGTATGCGCCTGAATCGGAACTATTGGTATTGAAACTGTTTCAATTTACATCTCTCCCTTCCAGTGATTTTCACACCCACAGCACCCCTTGTCAAGGCGCAATGGAGATATAAAGCTGTAAATGAATGGGAGCTACACATCCTGTCACTGCCAGCATTGGCTGCAAGTTTCCCCACACTGGGCAGTGATCGAACACAGTGCTACTGAATAATGCAACAGTCTGGGGTTATATACGAATGAACCAGTGCAGTCTGCACAGCTCCCCACTCTGGACATTTAGCCCAGGATTATAGATCAAGCATTGTTGTGGGCTGCACAGAGTTCCACTCCGGACATTGCTGGGTTCATTCAGCAGTTCGCTAGCTGGATCTACACAGTGCTCCATACTGAACGTACAATGGATAGGCTGGTTATGTGAGTTGGTTTGCGAATGTTAGAGAACTAAACAATGCCTTTATTTTGTGCTTTCATTCTTGTGATTGGACCCTTCAAACCCTGACTCACCTGATCAGACCGGACCCTTTGGATGAGTCATGGTGATTGTTGTTACAACATCGGGGTCTGCAACATGACCAACAAATGAAGCAGAGGCTGCAGAGGGGGGAGTCTCCATAAAATGAAATGAGGGAATCACTATCAGATCAGCCGTGCTCTAAGTGAATGGTGGGGCAGGATTGTGTGAACCACGAATGCAACTTATTCATCTATTTCTGTTTGTAACAGGCCAACTCCCCTTCTCTCCCAGTGGCCAAAGCTGGTGGGAAGTGAGTCACCTCCTGCTGTCCATGTGTAACAGGTTCCTGGGGTCTCACAAGCCTCCAGATTTCCAAGTGTCAGTCTCGAGCAGTTGTGTGACAGCCTCCTGTTTCTGTGTCCCAGCCTCGAGCAGTTGAGTGACAGCCTCCTGTCCCTGAATCCCAGTCTTTAGCAGTTGAATAACACCCTCCTGTCCCTGAATCGCAGTCTCGAGCAGTTGAGTGACTGCCTCCTGTTCCTGTGTCCCAGTTTCGAGCAGTTGAGTGATGGCCTCCTGTCCTGTGTCCAAGTCTCGAGGACGAGTGAATCCCTCCTGTTCCTGTGTCCCAGTCTTGAGCAGTTGAATGACACCCTCCTGTCCCTGAATCCCAGTCTCGAGCAGTTGAGTGACAACCTCCTGTTCCAGTGTCCCAGTCTTGAGCAACTGAGTGATGCCTCCTGATCCCAAGTTTGTGAAAATAGACGTCCTCCTCTTGCTACTGACAAAAAGGCTCCAATAGCTCTCTGCTCATCTGCTGCTCCTGTGGAATGGAGTTGAGGGACTGAATGGCCTCTTCACATTCCTTCCAGCTTCTCTTGACTAAAAGCCTTTCTCCTGTTTCTGTAAAACACCATCAAAATCTGAATGATGTATTTTTGTATTTGACTCTCAGTAATTGAGCAAACAAGCTGACTGACTGAATTCAGAACCTGAACAGCCTCTTCCTGTTCCTGTGTTATACACTCAAGAGTCAACAGTGTCTCAGTGATGTACAGCACCGAAAAAGACCCTTCGATCTAGTCGTCCATTCTGACCAAATATCCTTAATCAATCTCATCCCCGTTGCCAGCACTTGGCCCATATCCCTCTAAACCCTTCCCATGCACGTACCCATTCAAATGCCTTTTAAATGGTGTAACTGTACCTGCCTCCACCACCTCTTTTGGGTGCTCAGTCCATATACACAGCAGTTTCTCTTTGAAAGTGTTGTGCCTCATTTCCCTTTATAAATCTTTCCCCTCTCACCTTAAACCTTTGTCCTGTAATTTTTGACTCGCCTATCCTGGTGTAAAGACATTGACTGTTTACCTTATCTATGCCCCTCATGATTTTATAAACCTCTTTAAGGTCACCCCTCAGCCTTAACACTTGAAAATAGCCCCAGCCTATTCAAACTCTCCCTGTAGCTCAAACCCTCCAACACCTGCAACATTCTTTTAAATCTCTTCTGCACCCTTTCAAGTTTGACAACGTCTTTCCGACAGCAGGGTGACCAGAATTAACAGGCAGTATTACAAAAGTGGCCAAACCCATGTCCTGGACAGGGGCAACATGTCTTGCAAACACATAGACTCAAAGCACGCACCAATAAAGGGAAGATCGCCAAGTGCCTTCTTCACTACGCTGTCTACCTGTGACAGCACTTTCAAGGAACTGAGAACCTGCACCACAAGGTAACACAGTAGCTCAGTGACTAGCATTGCTACCTCAGAGCACAGCGATCTGGGTTTACCTTCATCCTTGAATGACTGCCTGAATGGAGTTTGCACATTCTCCCCGTGTCTGCGTGCGTTTCTTCTGGGTGCCATGTTTTCCTGCCACAGTACAAAGATATACCGGCAAGTGTAGATTGGCCCTGCTAAATTGCCCCAATACCCAGGGATGTGTAGGCGAGGTGGATTAGCCATGGGAAATGCAGGCTCAGAGGGACAGGGTAGGGGTTTCTCCAGTAGGATACTGTTTAGAGGGTGGTGTGGCCTCGATGGGCCGAATAGGCTCTTTCCTCATGTAGGGATTCTATCATTTCAATTGAGTTCTCTTTGAGTGGCAACTTTCGACAGAACCCTACCTACATATCTTGCCCTGATTTGTCTTGCCAAAATGCAACAACTCATATTTATCTAAATATAACTCCATCCCCATCCCTCAGCTCACCTAATCAACTTTCTCTTTGTTTGGAGATATCATTTTTCACTGTCGACTACACCAACAAATTTGGTATTATCTACAAGCTTACTGACCATACTTCATATACTCAAATGCAAATGATTTGTATAAGTGACAAGAGGCAGTGAACTCACTGTTGACCTTTGCGGCACGCCACTGGTCACAGGTCTCCAAGTTTAATGAACAAATGTCCACTGTCACGCCCTGTCTCCAATATTCCAGAAAATGTTGGATCTAAATGGCGAGCTCTCCCTGAATCCAAGGCAGTCTGACTTTGCTAACCAGTCTACCATGTAGAATATTTTGGTTTTCTTACTGATTTCCATTAAGACAACATCCACTGTCCTGTCTTTCTCAATCGTCTTCATCACTTCCTCAAAAAATTCCACCGAGTCAGTGAGACGTGATCTTCAACGTACAAAGCCCTCTTCAGTCCTTGTCTTTCCAAATGCATACATATCCTTTCTCTCAAAATCTCCTCCAACAATTTTTTCACCATTGACGTCAGTCTCACCGATCTGTATTTACCTGATTTTTCCTTCCTTTCTTAATTAATGACACTATTTTAGCAGCCCTCCAGTATTTTGGCACCTCACCTGTGGAAATCAATGTTACAAATACATCAGCAAAATGCAGAGAAATCTCTTTCGTAGCTTCCCACAAATATCTAAGATAGAACTGATCAGGTCCCAAGGATTTGTTCACCTTTATGTGTTTTAAAATGTCCAACACGTCCTTGTAATATAGACACTTTTCAAGATATCACTATACATTTCCTCATTCTCTCGCTCTTGTAACTCCCTCCACGTTAAATACTGAGGAGAAATACTCGTTTCATATCCCTCCCATCTCTTGTGGTTCCACATATAGGTAGCCTTAGTGGTCTTTTAGGTGCCCTATTCCTCCCTAGTTAATCTTTCGCCATTAAAAGATTTGTAGAATTCCTTCGATACCTCGTTAACCTTATTTCTAAAGCCAACTCATATTCACATTTTTCTAGCCCGATTTCCCCGTTGACTATACACTTGCTGCCCTAATCCTCTGGGGAGCCACTTGATTTCAGTTCTATTTACCTGACATATGCCTCCTTTCTTACCTTGATCAGAGCATCAATATGTCTACCCATCCAGTACTCCCTGCACCCACTATCCTTGCCCCTCTGACTAATGGGAACACGTTGGCTCTGGACTCTCTGAAACCAAGTTATGATGGCCTTGCATTTTCCAACCATCCCTTTACCTGCGAATCGATTATTCCAATTAGCCTTTCACAGGGCTCAACTAACACTTTCAAAATTAGCCTTGTTCAAAGTTAGAACTTTATTGTTTACGCCAGGTCTTTCCTATTCCATAACTAGTTTAAACGTAATAGTTGTGCGTAACAGACTTGAAATGTTAAATAAACACTTTCTGCTCCTTTGTAACAGGCTCGAAAGACTGCATGGGATCCTCCTATCAATTTATAACGGCCACGAGACATTAAATGACACAGCAACCCCTGGAGTATAAGCAGCCAGTAAACTGTATCGATGGAGGTCCAACCCTTCTCAGTTACAGAAACAATTAACTCCAGGTGCCCTCTCAATTACACCTCACACAGCTGCAGCGAAATCCTTTTTATTTTGACTGATTTTGTTGGCAAAATGTGCCAATATTCCAGAGGTCCACCTTTTCAAGTAGCAACAGGCTAATATTGGCTGACTGGCCTTCTCTTATCTCTCTGTAAGAGGCCCATAGGGACAGAATTGTTTCGGCCTGTTGCTGAGCAGCAGTCTCAGTGCTCTGTCTCAAGGTTATGAAAGGATTTGAAAACAGGGCATTAAAAACCGGCATAGCCTCACACTGGTCAATAGATATCATACTGTAGGTTAAGACATCTAGAAACTTGCCCATCTGACGTTTTTTTATTTATGTAGCCGATCTGTTATTTTATAACTGCTTTCTTTCATAAACAGAGTGGGACACATATAGACCCATGCAGTTTTCTGTTAATAATCTCGTATGCAAGGAAAAAGAAATAAAAATTGAGAGATTTATGGTCCATCTCTCAGCACCCTCATCCATTCCATTCAAAACCAGTAAATGTTCCCTTATATAGCGATATGAAAAGTGATGTATGGAACTGGTTAACTGATCCTATTTGTTCAGTGACTGTGATTAATGCCAGTCTCGATGGATACTAATTATCCCAATGGAGGGTTTCCATCTTTTAATGATAATTGGGCGCCATTCAATGTGTTATTCCACAACATGAGCGGGAACCATCACCAATAGCACTGACAGGGATCAGCAGATCCAGAGAGAGGTGGAAGAGAGATCAGAATCTGAGAACATTAGATTGGAATGTACCAACAATGGAACAGAATCTGAGAACATTAGACTGGAATAGTCCAACAATAGGCAGGAGTTTATCCTATTATGTTTTGCATTTTTCTGAATTTTACTTTTTGCCATTTTATTGGCGGATCCATTACGCTCTTCGCATTATACAATGTATTTATTATCCCTTCCTGGCTAGCGTTGGTGTTCCTGGTAAGTGTCATTGTCCTTTTTTTTATCTATAAATTAGTTATGACTGTATTACTGTTCTTTCATATTTTCTACACTTCTATCCGCTATTATTGTTCCTGTTGAAACTCTGAATCCAGATATTTACTCTACAGACCACTACTAACTACATCAATGAAAGTGTTCAATTACTGCATCCCTCTGCTCTGGCAATGTTACTCATGGGTCTCTGTGTTGACCGACTCAGTTTCAGCAGATAACCGCATTATACAGTATCTTTGCCTTTGTTATTTAAATATTAAGAGCATGGAGGTCACTGCCTACTGTTCTGGTTACAAACTCCACTTCCTTCCAGTGTTTCCATCCCATGCCTGGCAAATGCTTGCAGCTGAAGCAGACGAGTCATAACTGTGGGAGATCCCTTTGACCATGAGCTGATTCCTGACACCATGTCCTGACCACTTCTAATTTGAAATACTCACCACTCCGCGATGTATCTCACTGACTTATTCCATCTCCTGTTTGAACTTTGAGTTATAAAATACAGTCTTAATGAAGTTAATAATCTGCTGCTGACGCTTCTGGCTTCAAACTTGTTGAAGCAAATCTGATTCGAACACACACCAACCCCCCATCCATCTGTCATTCATGTTCACGCGGATATACATTGCTATTTTTATGGCAATGCCTTTATTTTAACATTTTCAAACACTTTATCTCATCTGTCCATGAAAATTCTGTCATTCTCTCTCTGTCGATTAAATAAAAGCCTGCCAGTTGTTCGTATTTAAAATAGTTTCCTCCATGTGCGTTCCTTCTCAAACATTAAGTTTCACATTCAACCACGCCAATCGGGCACGCGCACACACTCTCCCTCAGTCTCTGATGAACACACACACACGCGCAGATAGAGCAAACCTTCCCATTGTAGGCAGTCATCTGATGCGAGTATAGTTAGCATATGATAGTAAAGTTTGCAATGCTCTCCATACTGGGCAGATACTGCAGTTTACTGAGCAACACACTAGCATGGTCTGCACAGCCCTCGATGCTGGACTGTCATCTTGTCCCAGTTTATGTTGTTTGTGGTGTTCTGTCAAGCAGATTCAGAATTTCATTTAACAAACCATTTCAGCTGATCTGGCAATGCCTGTAGTCAATGTTCTCAGTCTTGTAATTTTAATCTCGAAGATCTCACTTCTCCAGTTAGTCACACTGCCCTGTCTATTTTCCCCATATTTCCACAACCTCCTCCAAGTTAATTAACTGCCTGTTTCTGTCTTTAATGTGAATCTCTCAGTCCCTCTGTATCTTTCCCTGGCCTTGGGTTTTGGCTCCCCAGTGTATCGAGTGCTGACATTGTGAAGCTCAGAAACAGTGAAATGGTGTGTGTCAGGCTGTTGTTCACTTCCCGGTATGTCCCATGTGATGGTCCACGGACAGGTGTGTTTCAGAAGTTATGAGACACATCCTTGTGACTTGGTCTGTACCTATATTTGTTCCTCTCAGGTGACGTTGCGATCAGTAACACAATCAGTAACATTGAGTAAAGGACCAGGCATCTAAATTGTGTGACAATGCTGTCACTTTTTTTTTTAAAAAAAGGTTATTTTCTTTTTTTTAACAAGAGATCTTAAAGGCCAACTGCCTACTGAAAATGGCTCAAGTAAATAACTTACGAGACTTTTAGGTTTCTTAATAAATAGTAGTAACAATGGCCAGCTCACACAGACCAGGCTTTCTAGTTATTTCCTTACAGCTGTAAGTCACCAGGTGCTTGTGTCCCAGAAGGGTTGGAAGCTTTAGTAAATTATCCCGAGCTGCTATTCTCTCTCAAGCTTCACTTGATGCTGTTTCCTCCTGGATTGGAGAACTGTATGTCTGAATGCTCCTTTTTACCATGGAGTGTGTTTAGGTGATGTTAGTATATTGGAACAGTTCATTTGTAGAAGGTACTGTATCCATTATTTGGTTAAGGTTTCCAATAGTTAAGTTATTCTAAAATCCTCTTCATTTTGTATGGGTTTTCATTAGAGTGCTTAAATATATTGTGTTTTACTTAATGGTGATTGGTTTGACTAGTAGCATCACATCAGGAACATCCACTTCACATCTACCTTTAAAATAAGAAAAGGTTGACATCCAAGCTATCGTCTTAAAATAGTTTGAGACAGTCTGGTTGGTCTATAGCAAACTGGGGACTTTTGTCTGGTTCGACATCGATAATACCAAATTTGGTTTAGAATTGCAATCCCTGCAGTCTGCAAACAGGCCATTCGACCCAACAAATCCACACCGAACCGCCGAGGAGTAATCTCCCCAGACTCATTCCTACCCTATTATTATTCATTTACCCCTAACCCACACATCCCTGAAAACTGCAAACAATTTAGCATGGCCAATTCACCTGACATGCACACTTTTGGATTGTGGGAGGAAACCAGCGAATCCAGAATAAGCTCATGCAGATACTGGAGAGTACGCACCAGGAGGCTGTTGGGTTCAAAGGTCGTGTATGGTAGCTGTTAGGGTCTTTTGTTCCAGATGTTGAATTCGGTTAGTTTAAACAGTGTTTTGTGTATAAACATTCTTTCAGTCATTGAGAGTTTTCTAGGTGTGGAAGAAGTGAAGTTGGGGGTTTTACAAAAGGTGATGAAGGCAAAGCTGTAGGAACTGGCAGACAAGCTGCAGTTGGGGTTGCGTTTGTCTGTGTGAAAATTAGAGATAATTACAGCTATAGCTCAGCAATTACACTTGGAGGATCTATCATCAGACTCTTTGGAAATGGCGAGAATTCAATTTCAAATGAGGCACCTTGAACATGAGAAGGAATTGAAACAGTTTGAATTATGATGAAGTGCAGTAATAAAAGAACAGAAAATGAAGAAGAAATATTAAAACAAAGAAGAAAAGCAGAGAGATTTAACTTCAAAGGTTAATAATTAGAGTGGAAAATTGACATAGAAGGCGGTGATGAAGGTAGACTGTAGGCTGGATGAGGAGGTTAGTGAGGATGAGCGACTCTATATTAGACAAAGGCTTGATTGGGATCTGTTTAAATACATCCAGACATTATCTAAATGTGATGAGAATGATGGGGGAGCCTTTTTAATTTCATTTGAGAAAGTGGCTAAACAAATGCAGTGCCCAGTGAACATGTGGACTTATTTGATTCAAACAAAGCTGATAGGTATTTGCATTCCTATCAGACGCGGTGTCTGAGGAGGAGGAGGACGTAAAGAAAGCCATCTGAAGTGCATATGAGCTTGTGACAGAAGCCAACAGATAGTGTTTCAGGAATCTAAAATAGCGTCCGTGGTTAAACGCATATTGAGTTTGAAAGAATCTAACAAAGTAATTTTGAAAGGTGGTAAGAGCATTAAAAACGGAGCAAAGTTATGGCACTCTTAGAGAGATTCTTATTTTGGAGAAGTTCAGCAATTCACTTCCTGTAGTTGTGAGAACTTGAGTGGAAGAGCAGAGTTACAATGGCAAGCTTAGAAACTGTAATGGCTGATGATGATGATGATCGAGTTCAGAAATCAAAGCTTGGTTTCTGTGAGGGATTGAGAAGAATGTGCGAGATCTTCTTAAAACATATCCCTGTGAGAGTAAGGTTTACTGGCATACGCCAGGAGTAGCAGGTAAAGAGGTTACAGCATTAAGAGGTACAGAAGTATGTAATTCTTTTGTGCTGAGACATGAGGAGCTATTTCATTCAGAGCGACTATTGAAGAGATAAGAAGTGCTCCATTATGTAAATTGTGGTTGGAGTGTCCAGTGGAAACGCCAACACGTTTATTCCACAATGGGGAAGGAGGCCTTCAGCTTGGCATTGGCATTACAACATTTCAGCATTTAAGTTGCGAATGACAAATCTTTATCAGTGATTGACAATCAGTGACCCCTTAAAGTTTTTTGGAGAAGTTTAGGGAGAAGAATACCTGTCTGTTTCAATTGAGCTTATTATTGCTGCCATTCAATTTGAAATTATACAGGTGATAGGATGAGAAAACCTAAGTTTTGACACGTTGTGGAGACTTGGATGAAGAAAGACAAAGGCACTCTGTGGCCGAAGTAAAATGACTGAAATCGAATCGAGTTGGGAACATTTGTATGCTCAGTGTCAATGTAATATATATATGCACCTCTTCCTCCGCTATATTGATGACTGCATTGGTGCACCTCGTGCTCCCACAAGGAGGTTGAGCGATTCATCAACTTCACCAACACATTCCACCCTGAGGTTAAATTTACCTGGACCATCTCTGACACCTCCATCCTCTTCCTGGACCTCTCCATCTCCATTAATGATGACCGAATTGACAGTGACATTTTTTACAAACCCACCGACTCCCACAGCTACCCGGATTACACCTCTTCCCACCCTACCGCTTGCAAAAATGCCATCCGTTATTCCCAATTCCTCCGTCTCCACCCTATCTGCTCCCAGGAGGACCGGTTCCACCACAGAACACACCAGATGGCCTTCTTCTTTGGAGACCGCAATTTCCCTTCCACGTGGTTAAGGATGCCCTCCAATGCATCTCGTCCAAATCCCGCACCTCTGCCCCCAGACCTCACCCCTCCAACCGTAACAAGGACAGAACGACCCTGGTGCTCACCTGCCACCCTAGCAACCTTCGCATAAACCAAATTATCCGCCAACATTTCAGCCATCTCCCAACGGACCCCACCACCAGGGATATATTTCCCTCCCCACCCCTTTTCGCCTTCGGCAAAGACCATTCCCTCCGTGACTAACTGGTGAGGTCCACGTCCTCCTACAACCCACCCTCCCATCCTGGCACCTTCCACTGCCACTGCAAGAATTGCAAAGCTTGCACCCACACCTCCTCCCTCACCTCCATCCAAGGCCCTAAAGGAGCCTTCGACATGCGGTCTCCTCTACATTGGGGAGTATGGACGTCTCCTAGCAGAGCACTTTAGGGAACATCTCTGGGACACCCGCACCAATCAACCACACCGCCTGTGACCCAACATTTCACCTCCGCCCCGCACTCTGCCGAGGACATGGAGGTCCTCGGCCTTCTTCACCATCGCTCCCTCACCACCAGAGCCTGGAGGAAGAACACCTCATCTTTTGCCTCAACCACAGGGCATCAATGTGGACTTGAAAAGTTTCCACATTTCCCCTTCCCCCACCTCACCCCAGTTCCAAACTTCCAGTTCAGCACTTTCCCCTGACTTGTCCTGACTGCCTATCTTCTTTTCCACCTATCCACTCCTCCCTCCTTCCGACCTATCACCTTCATCCCCTCCCCCACTCACCTATTGTACTCTATGCTACTTTCTCCCCACCCCCACCCCTCTCTCACTTATCTCTCCACCCTTCAGGCTCTCTGCCTGTATTCCTGATGAAGGGTTTTTGCCCGAAACGTCGATTTACTGCTCCTCTGATGCTGCCTGAACTGCTGTGCTCTTCCAGCACCACTAATCCAGAATCTGGTTTCCAGCATCTGCAGTCATTGTTTTTACCTATATATGCATTTCCGTCTACAAATAGAGGACGATTAGGAGGTCTAAAATTAATCCATCTTTGTCCATTGATGGATGATTATATTAAAGGAGGAGTTGTGAGTACACTCTCACTGCAAAGAGGTTATTTTCTTTAAGGTTGTTTTTGAAGAGAGGTTATAAAGGCAGAGGTGCAGAACTGCTGTTTCAACACTGTTTAAGTAAATAACTGAGGAGGCCTTTAGGTTTAATTAAATGGTGGTAATAATGGAAGGGCAGTGGCCAGCTCTCACAGACCAGGTTTACTCGTTTGGGTTTTAGCTGCAGCATTCAGAAGCTGTTGGGGATCCCAGAAGGGTTGGGAGTGTCAATACATGATCCCCAGCTGCTTTTCTAGTTGAGATCTCTTGTTGATGTTGATTCCTCCTGGATTGGAAAACTGCATGTAAGAATCTGTATTTGAATATATCTTTGTGTCAAGTGTTGTATACCAAGAAAGTACGGTACCTATTGTTGTGTAAGTGTTCCAATATTAGCTATCCCAAAATGTTCTTTTCTTTGATTGGATTTTAATAGATTATAATATGTTTTGTTTAATGTCGAGTGGTTTGACAACATATCTGGAACGCACACTTCCCATCTATATTCAAAATAAGGAAAGCTTTGGGTCTAAGTGGCCTTCTTAAAATATTTTGCTGGGATCTGGTCTGGTCCACAACACTTGTAGCCGAGGGGTTTTTGATTGACTCCTGTTATTGAAAAGTTGGTGGAGGAGTTGGTTTGCTGGAGGTTGTGCTGTGAGCTGCCTCAGACATTCAGGGAGAGCTGAGGATTTGGTGACCGAACTCGGGATGGAGCATGGGGACAGTAGTTACAACATCTGGGTCTGGAATATGATCAACAAACGGAGCAGAGGCTGCAGAGAGGGGAAGCTCTGAAACCACGGAGTGAGTGTGTCTGGGGAAAGGGATCTGCTGTATCCACACCTGGTTTTCCAGGAACAGTTTCCCAAGCTCCACCTAACCTAGGATCAAAGTGTGAGGGGATCCTGATTGAACAAGGAGCTGGTCACAGAGCGGTGTCACCTCCTTCAACACGACCTGCAGCTTCATACCAGGGGGAGGACGGTGCTGCAAGTGGCTGTTAGGGTCACAGTTTCATTCAGCTTCTATGATTTGGAACTTTCCAGGCAGGACTAGGTGACATATCCATCATTTCCCAGTATCTCAACATCAGTGTTAACCATTCAGTGATGGCGGATATATATGGTGGATGAGAAGCATTGTTTCTCCCACAGCAGGGAGCTGCCGGGTGTATCCAGTGGTATAGTGGGATTCCCGATAGTGTACATTGCATCTGCAGAGTACCCATGTCAATGGGGAGAGGTAGAGGAACTGAAGGAGCTCTCTCTCTCTATTAATGTTACAGTGTACCCATGCACAGTACATCATGTTGGTGAATACCCACTGTCCTGGCAGCAGTCACGGCCTCTTCATTCAGAAGCAGTCAGACATTCCCATCGTCATCGGGTCTCCACGTAGAAAGAAATAAATATATCTTGGATAAGAGACGTCCCCTCGATGCTCGTTTCAAAA
Source organism: Hemiscyllium ocellatum (assembly GCF_020745735.1). Classification (NCBI taxonomy): domain Eukaryota; kingdom Metazoa; phylum Chordata; class Chondrichthyes; order Orectolobiformes; family Hemiscylliidae; genus Hemiscyllium; species Hemiscyllium ocellatum. Next base: position 31,441 of record NW_026868055.1, on the reverse strand, counting down.
CATCATCCCCACCACCAATCAACCACGTCAAAGTATTCCATGTGCACGGAGAGCAATAGGGTCGCAAGCAGTGTCTGGGAGCATACGATCAGGGATGTAGCAAAACCTTCCATGTCTGAACGGATCTGACTGAACCCTCCAGTACACAGTATCATTAAGTCCCGTAATCCCTCTCCATTTCAGTAGCATACTGCCTTCCATTATTCCTGTAAATGAAATGACAGGTTATATCATGTTAAATTCCACCTGCCAAACTATTATCTATTGCCTTTACCTCTCTGAATGTATTTGCAGACTCTCCACCTTCTCTTGATAATTTGATCTCTTGCTTACCACAGCGACATCACCAAACTCAGCATCTGTATATCTGTTCCATCCTCCTGATCATTGATATAGACTAAATAGTTGAGAACCCAGCGCTGGTCACTGTGTGACCTTACTGGTTGCATTCTGTCTAACTGATTGAGACTGATTTATCCTGAGTGCCTGCTTCCTGTATGATCCCCAATCCTCCCCCGTTCCTGGGCAACACAGTCAAAGAGTTGAATAAGAACAAGGAGAATTTGTGAGGAATCCAACCCCTCGATGAGGCTGATGTCAACGTGGCCTCTGTTCCACTTTCCTGCCATCTCTCCATCCTAAAACTCTAGTCTCTTGTTGTAGATTGCGACACATGAAAAAAATCCGCTCCATATCTACGCATTCAATGACTTTTAGCATTTTACAGACCTCAGTGAGATCTCCTTACATTCTTATAAACTCGAAAGTATAGGCCTAAACTGCTCAATTTCTCTTCATAAGACAAACACTTCAAATATGGAATCAATCTAATGAAGCTCTTCTGAATTGCCTCCAATGGAAATACCTCATTCTGCAGGACACCCAAACTGTACTCCAGTTGCAGCCTCACTAATGCCTTGCATAGCTACAGCAACACTCCCTCCCTTTCTACTCTATCCTTTTATAAGTAAACACTGGCATTATGCTTGCAGTTCTCATTTCTTACAGTACCCGCAAGCAAGTTTTCTGTGATATGCAAGCAGACACCCAGATCCCTCTGCACCTAAGCACTTTGAAGTTTCTCCCCATTTAGATAATAATTTGTCTCTCTATTATGCTGGCCAACTTGAATAGCCCCATATTTATTCACTTTAATTTTCCTTGTCAAATGTTGCCCATTCTTCCAACCTATCCATATAGTTTTAAATCTCTTGCATCATCATTCCGAAGTAATTTCTTACCAATGTTTGTGTCATCTGAAAATGTGGCATCGCATTTTCTATCCCATCAACCGAGTACAGTAATACCATCGATCGCAAATGGTTGAGGCATGAGTCCTGAAATCAATGGCACCCCACAAATTGCATTTGCCAAAAGAAAATGACACATTTATTCCATCTGACTCAATTTTATTTGTTATCCAATCCTCAACCCAAGCTAATAAATTACTCCTAGACCCATGTTGTCTGATCTTACCACTTACTCTTTGGAGAAGCGACATATCCGATGCCTTCAGGAAGACCAGATATGTTCCATCTCCAGGATTCCCACGACCCACCTTGTTTATGACATCTTCAAATAGCTCAAGCAAACAATTCAGACACGGTTTAGCCTTCATAAATCAATGTTGACTCTGATGGATTGTGGTTTAACGTTGCAAATGTCCTGAATAATGGACTCTAAGAATTTGCCTTAAATTACCATAATTTATTGTTACACTTTAGTCCCTAATGTATACCATTATTATAAGTTCTTCCCTTTCGAAAACCTTTACATTTTCTTTGAATTCCTGTTTAATGGGCACAAGACTTTAAGAGATATGCTCTAATTGCTGTGTAAGAGCCATGTGTCACTGAATGGACTCATCATCAAAATCGATGAGCTGATGTCTTTCTGGTATTCCCATGTTATCGTCTCCAAGGCCAGAATGACCTCCTCTTGTTGATGCTTTAGAGGATTGGGAGATTATGGAATCTTCCCGTTGCTGTGTAACATTTTGAGGGGCTGATGGGTCTTCTCATAACAGGTGGAAATACTGAATGGTCTCCTCATGTATCCCGGAGATGGGACCGAGGGAGTGATTGGTCTTCTCCTGATCCCATATAACAGACGCATGTCTAAATTACCTCTTCCTTTCTCATGAAATAAGTCTCAGATAGTTTCTGTCATTATCCAATTCCCTTGCAATAGGCTTGGTGAGTCTGAATGGCCTTCTGTTATCCCAGTGTAACAATCTCTAGTCACTGTGTGGCCTCTTCCAGTTCCTATGTTACAGACTGAAGGAGGCTGAATGGACTGCTCCTGTTGCTGTTTAACTGGATACTGGTGCAGCATGGCCTACTGTTATAGGCCCGAGTGGCTGATTGGCCTCCTTCTGTAAATGTATATCAGGCTCCAGGGGCTGAATAGCTTCGTCCTGTTTTGGTGTAACAGGGTCGAAGGCCTGAATATCATCCTGTTGATCCTGTGTAACAGGCTGGAGAACGGAATGGATTACTCAACTATCTGTGTCATTCACTTCACTCATTGACTCCTTTTGCCATTTATGTTCAAATAAGATCTTCTTTATTTTTTGTAAACTCCAATGGCTACTGGATAAACCTGATCATCCTTTCGTTATACGCCAGCACCTTCATTGCAGGAATCAGTTGAGGGAACCATCTCTGAGCTGCTTCCAATATAACAACACCGTTTCTTCATTGAAGAGGCTAGATCTGTACACTCTACTCCAGATGTAATCTCCCTGTGCAGCAGCAGCACTTTCCCAGCCTGCTGTAAAGTTCCCACACAGGTTAGAGCAGTCTCAGCTCTCTGGAGGAATACAGAGCATTGTTGGAAGATCATTGTCCTTCTCTACTCCACCGCATAACGGGAGATCTGGAGAAATTAAAGTTTGCGAAGATCATAAATGATGTGGCGAGATGATCTCTGCCATTAATCTCCCCAGAGCCCACATCGCTCAGATTCCACAAAATCTAGTAAGGTGAGGATTAAAAAAACAGCAAGGATTAGCAAACATTGATGGGAGTTATATATCAAAGTGAAAGCTGCAATACAAATGCTGGACATGTTATAAAACAGGAAATGAGATATACACATTTGTGGGTACTGCAGTAATGATATATATTTAAATTATCTCTAAACTGTGTTAACCAATTAATGCTAATGCTGGGAAAATGGATTTCATGACCACGTGTGAGATGGTTTACATGAACATTATGTTGAGCACTGAGCTCGAGTTCAGGTTATTTAGGAATTGGTGTTGAGTGATCAGAAGAGCTAATTGAAAATTTTGCCGGAAAGGACATTTTGGGAACAGTGACCACAACGCATTGGTTTTCTTTTATGCTGTTTGAGTACACGACAGTTTTTGTTATATTTGAAGTAATAAATCTGAGTCTTGCAAGCCATGAAGGTGTGAGGTGGAAGTGGGGACTACAGATGCTGGAGATCAGAGTCGAAGAGTGTGGTGCTGGAAAAGCACAGTCAGGCAGCATACTAAGAGCAGATAAATCGATATTTTGGGCATAAGCCTTTCATCAGGAATGAAGCTTATGGGCCAAGGGGGCTGAGGGATAAATGAGAAGAGGGTGCAGCAGTGGGGAGGTAGCTGGGATTGCGATAGGTAGATGAAGGTGGGGTTGAAAGTGATAGGTGATAAAGGGAGACAAAACGCCTCATCTACTGCATCTATTAAACCCATGTGGTATTCTCTACATTGGCGAGGCAGGAGGTCAACTTGTAGATCATTTCAGAGAACATCTCTGGGACAGCCACATTGAACAACTCCATCGCCTTGTAGCTGAGCACTTTAACTCCCCTTCCCAATCTGCCAAGGACATGAGGATCCTAGACCTGCTCCATCGCCAAATCCGAGCCACCAGAAGCCTGGAGGAAGAAAGCCTCCTCTTCTGCCTTGGGACCATCCAACCACGGGGGATCATAGTGGAAATCCCAATTTCCCCTAATCCCAGTTTATCCCACTCAACCTTCCAAGTCAGCACCGACCTTTTGATCGGTGCTATGTGTTCACCTTCCTTCCTATCAATCTGCGCCCCCTCCTCTCCGACTATCACTTTCAACCCCACCTTCATCTACCTACTAGATGAAAGGAGGCAGCTTAGAAAAATGCCAGGTGTTGCAGTAAGCCAGTGGATTCAGAGAAATGTAGGACCCAGCAAAGGATGACCAAGAAACTGAGAAGAAAAACAAAAAGAGAAAAAGCGTGCAAGCGAAAGAAAAACATAAAGACTGCTAAAAAGCATCTATCAATGTATGAAAAAAATAAAAAAAAAGATCAAATGTGGTGCAGTTGGTGTGTGTTCAGGATAAGTTATTGCAGAGAACAGAGAAATTGCAGGGAAAAGAAACAGTTTCTTTGGTGTCTACCTTCATGGAAGAATGTCCAGAAATTCTTCCAGAAATACCAAGTGACCATGGGGCTTGTGTAAGTAAAATCTGAGATCATTCTTATCAGTGTTGGGATCTTCTTTGAAAAGAAAGCTGGATTGAGTATTTATAAATCTGACAGACCAGATGTACTTCATACATGTATTTCAGAGGAAGCAGCAATACACATGTTGATTGCATTGCGGACTGAATATTTTAATTAGAATCTGACCATAGGGGAGGTACCAGAGAACTGGAGCACTGCTAATACGATTCCACTTCACAGGAAGGGTGGGAGAAATAGACCAGGGAACTATAGAAGAGCGAGTATTAGATCACTGTTAAGGAAACTACTGGAGAAAATAGGGAAGGAGAAAATCGAACTCCAATCAGAGTCGCAAGGTTTGATCAGGGATAATCATCATGACTTTATCAGAAGGAAATCACATCTAATGGGTTTGATTGAATTAGTTTGAGGAGGTCGATTGTTTAGTTTTGTAGGAAGGTCTTTGACAAATTTCCACCTGGGACACTGACAAATAAAGTAAAATCTCACAATATGAAGGAAAACTTGACAAGTTGCAACGAAAACTATCTTAGTAGCAGGAGACAGAGGGCGGTGGGAGAAGGCTGTTTGTGTGACTGGAGACCAGTGTCCCCTGGTGTACTACAGGGATCAGAGGTGTATCCCTTATTGTTTGTGTTATTCATATATATATATATATATATATAAATATAAGGAGGGGGCTAGGTGGACAGTGGGGAAGGTGTGATAAGTAAGTGCATGTTTGACATAACGATTGGCTGAGTGGTTAGCAGTGAGGAGGAATGCCTTAGGTTACCAGAAGATGCAGATAGAATGGTCAGATGGTCAGACCAATGGCAGATTGAATGTAACCCTGATAAATATGAGGTGATGCTCGTTGGGAGAAGGAACCAGGCAGGGGAGGACTCAATGAATGGCAGCACACTGGGAACCTCAGAGTGTGGTTCTCCACACATCATTGAATGTGACTGGACAGGGTAATGGAATAGTTAAGAATTGGACCTTGGGTGTTGTGTTTCCTAATCAGGGTGTAGATTATAAGAGTAATACAGGGCTTTGGTTCGGCCAAAATGTAGTACTGTATGTAGCTCAGGGAGCCACATTCCAGGAAGGATGTGATTGTACTGGAGAGGGTGCAGAGGTGATTCACCAGGATGTTCCCTGGGATGGAGCATATCAGCTATGGAGAGAGGCTGGATAAGCTCGGGTTGTTTACTTTGGAGCAGAGAAAGCTGAGGAGTCAGTGATTCAGAAGGATAAGATTATAAGCGACACGGACAGGGGGGATAGACAGCAGCTGTTCCTTTTAGTCAGAGGGTCAAGAACAAAGGAGCACACTTTTAAAGTGAAACGTTTGAGTTTCAGAGATGATTTAGCTCGAGGATGTTGTGTTCTGGGATTACTTCTTGGGAGGGAAATAATCTCAGATAACCTCGCAATCATTAAAACGTACCTGGACGAGCACTTGGAAGTTTCATAACATTCCAGGCTATGGGCCTGCTGTAGGGAAATGGGACTAATATAGATGGTGCTGTACTTCTGTTGGCACAGAGTCTATGCTCCTGAGAGTGTATGTTGTGGAAGGTCAATTATTGAGCAGTTTAAGGTGGGAATTGATGAGTTTCTGAAGAGTATATTCACAAGGATTATAAGAGTGAACTGAAATAACTTGATAAATCATGTCAATGTGAAAAATATCAGCAACATGTACAGTTTCCTTACAGTTTTAAACCAGGGAATGGAGAATGGGGAACAGAGAAATGGCAGAGCTATGAAGCCACTACTTCAGTTCTGTCTTCACAGAACTTCCTAACAATACAAGGAAAACCAAGTCTGGTGTGGGAAAATGATAGAGTACATGGAACATAGAACATAGTCAGGAAATTGTTTAGGATAAATTATTGGGGTTTAAAGTAATGGTCATAGACAACACTAACATAGATTTATGAAATGGGAGTTATGTTTGAGATACAGAATGGGAGACAAATGAAAGAGAAGCAATGTATGTTAAACATTTTGATTTTTAGAAAAATTTTGGTACAGCTCCAAGCCCAGTTTACAAAATCAAATCTGAGTGAATTGGGGCTAATATATGGACATGTTTCTAGAATGGGACATCTGGCAGGAAACAATGAATAGAAATAAACAGACTCGTCAAGCAACAGCCTGACATTATCTGTATGGTATGATTCTGTAAGGTGTAAGTCCTTCCACATCTAGTCAAGAAACGTTGGGGTCAATTACACAATTCACTGGAGGAAGAGATTCCACAAATAACCCCTTCCTCCATGATGGAAGAGCCCAGCACTTTAGTGTATAAGCTAAGGCTGATTCATTCGTAACAATCCTCAGTCAGAAATACTAAGTGGATGATCCATTTCAGACTATGTCCCATACTCCCCATCACCTTCCCCAGAAATCTCCTGTCTCATCAGCAGGACGGATACAGCAGAAGTGGCGGCACATTGGGATACAGTTGGAATGGAATTGCTCGTGGAGTCCTCAACAATGACTCCGTATCCCATGAAGTCTCATGGCATTAGTTTACACATGGGAAAGGAAATCTCCTCCTGCTTACCATGTACCAGCCACTTTCAACTGATGAGTCAGTACTCCTCCATGCTGAACAATACTTGGAGGAAGCACTCAGGGTCGCACGGACGCAGGATGTACTCTGGGTGGGGGATTTCAATGTCCACCTCCAAGAGTATCTCAGCTACAGCATTACTGATCGAGCTGGCCTGGTACTAAAGGATTAGATTACTTACAGTGTGGAAACAGGCCCTTTGGCCCAACAAGTCCACACCGACCCGCCGAAGCGCAACCCACCCATACCCCTACATTTACCCTTTACCTAACACTACGGGCAATTTAGCATGGCCAATTCACCTGACCCGCACATCTTTGGACTGTGAGAGGAAACCGGAGCACCCGGAGGAAACCCACGCAGACACAGGGAGAACGTGCAAACTCCACACAGTCAGTCATCTGAGTCGGGAATTGAACCCGGGTCTCTGGCGCTGTGAGGCAGCAGTGCTAACCACTGTGCCACCGTGCCGCCCAAATATAACTGCTAGACTGACAAGTGGTGAAGGAACCATCAAGAGGAAAATACATACTGACCACAGCCTTGCTAATCTGCCAGTTGCAGAAGTATCTGTCCATGACAGTATCGTTAAGAGTGACCACCGCATAGTCATTGTGGAGACAAAGTCACACCTGTACATTGAGAATAACCTCCGTCATTTTGTGTGGTACTATCACGGTGCTAAATAGGACAGACTTCAAACAGATCTAGCAGCTCAAGTCTGGGTGTCCATAAGGTATTGTGAGTCAGCAATAGCAGCAGAATTGTGCAGCCACACAATCTCATGGCCTGGTGTATCCCCCTAACAACAATTACCATCAAGCCAAAGGATCAACCTTGGTTCAATGGATGCGCAGGATGGCAGGAGCAGCACTGGGCATACCTGGAAATGATGTGTCAGCCTGGTGAAGCCACCACACAGGACAACTTGTGCGCCAAATAGTATTAGCAGTGAGTGATAAACAGAGCTAAGTGATCCCACAAGCAAAGGATCAGATCTAAGTTCTGCAGTCCTTCCACACCTTGTCGAGAAACGTTGGGGACAATTAAACAATTCACTGGAGGAAGAGACTCCACAAATACCGCCTTCCTCCATGATGGAAGAGCCCAGCACTTCAGTGTATAAGATAAGGCTGATGCATTCGCAACAACCTTCAGTCAGAAGTGCTGAGTGGATGATCCATTTCAACCCCCTCCAGTGGTCCTCAGCAATTCAGTTACCAGTCATCAATCAATTTGATTCAGTCCACGCGATATCCAGAAATGGGTGGAGATACTGGATACTCCAAAGGGTACATACCCTGACAACATTCTGGCAATAGTACTGAAAACTTGTGCTCCATAACTTGCCACTCTCCTAGCCAAACTGTTTCAACACAGTTACAACAATGGCTTTCCCCGATTACATGAAAATTACCCCAAGTATCTCCTGTATATAAAAAGCAGAACAAATCTATTCGGGCCAATTACCACCCCATCAGTCTACTCTTGATCATCAGTAAAGTGGTGGAAGTTGTCAGTGCTTTTAAGCAGCACTTGCTAAGCAATACCCTGTCAATGACGTCCAGTTTGGGCTCCCCCCCACGGTCACTCAGCTCCTGACCTCATTACCTTAGTTCAAACATGGACAAAAGAGCTGAATTACAGAGGTGGGGTGAGTGTGACAGCCCTTTAAATCAAGGCAGTCTTCGACCAAATGTGGTATCAAGGGGCCTTAGCAACACTGGGATCAATGGGTATTAGAGGCAAACTCCCCGCTGGTTAGAATCATACCTGACACGTAGGAAGATGGTCATGGTTGAAAAAGGTCAGTCAACTCAGCTCCATGTCTGTAGGAGTCCCTCGAGCAGTGACCGAAAACATCTTCAGGGCTGCTTCATCAATGACCTTCCCTCCATGTTAAGGTCAGAAGTGGGGATGTTCGCCAATGATTGTACAATGTTCTGCAACATTTGTGGCTCCTCAGATACTGAAGCAGTCCATGTTCAAACACGACCAGATATGGACAGTATCCAGGCTGGCAAGTGGCAAGTAATGTTCAGGCCTCACAAATGCCAGACCATGACTATCACCAATAAAATACAATCTAACCTGCCCCTTGGCATTCAATGGTGTTACTATCAGTGAATCCCCCAGTATCAAAGTCCTGATGGGTAATCATTGCTCAGAAACTCACTGGACTCGCCACATAAACACAGTAACTACAAGAGCAGGTCAGAAGCTAGGAATACTGCGGCGAGTAACTCACATCCTGACTTCCAAAAGTCTGTCCATCATCTAAGTCAGAAGTGCGATAGAAGACTCCCAATTTGCCTGGATGAGTGCAGCCCCAACAACACTCAAGAATCTTTATACTATCAGGACAAAGCAACCAGTTTGACTGTCCCTTCACCCACAATGCTCCACCATCAACCCTCAGCAGCAGCAGCAGTGCTTCACTATCTACATGCTGCAATGAAATGATTCACCAAAGATCCTCAGAGACCATCTTTCCAACTCACGACCACGTCTATTTAGAAATATTCTAAATATTTTGATGGATCATTTTATTGATGGTGGAGTTGTGAGTATACTATCACTGTAAAAAGGTGATTTTCCCTTGGGTTTTTTTTTGGGATTGTGAGTGGGTGAGGAGGATGTAAAAAAGCACCAAGAAGACTAAGACAAGTGGAGTGAAAGGGTAAATACGTGACAGATGGAGAACAATATGGATAGAGGTGACAGTGTGCCCTTTGGTGGAAACGATAAATTGGCAGCCTACCATTTGAAAAGGATTGGTTGAAACATGTTGATCTACAAAGGGACTTATGTTCCGTTTTATTGTTTTCTTCTGCATAAACCTCTGAGGCCCCTGCAGCGCAGTGAGTTCTGTAACCAGATGTCAATACTCGGAATGGCATTGGCACGCTGACCAGTGTATATACAACCAGCAAGTGGGAGCTATAACACGGAAAACGATCTGCATCTCCTTGTACACCAATCGCTGAAAGCAATATTGCAGAAACAGAAAGCAGTGAGGAAGATAAATGGTGTGTTGACCTTCATTTCAGGAGGATTTGAGTGGAGAAGTAAGAGTGTCTTACTGAAGGTGTACAGGGCCTTCGTGAGACCCCATCTCGAACATTGTGCAGCATTATGTGCAGTTTTGATCTCCTCACCTAATAAAGGATAAACCTGACATTGAGGGAGAGCAGTGAAGGATGACCAGACTGGTCTCTGGGATGACAGGCTTGTTATGGGAACAGAGTTTGGGGCGACTGGGCCAGTATTCAATGGTGTTTAGGAAAATGAGTGGAGATCTCAGTGAAATATACAAAACTCTGACAGGGTGAGACCGATTGGAAGCAGAGATTATTATTCCCCTGTCTGAGATGTCTAAAACAAGGGGCCTCAGCATTAGGTACAAGCAGGTCACACTGCATTGAGATGAGAATAACTGGCTGCATTCAGACATTGGTGACCCTGGGGAATTCTCTCGCACCTGGAAACCAAGACACTGATTATAAGTAAGGATTTAGAGACAGTGAAGGGATGGTGGGAGAGCAGGAGTACGGTGTGGAAATGAAGGACGGACCATCATTACATTGAATTGGTTAGCAAACACGGTGGACCAAACATACTACTGCACTTCCTATTTTATAGCTTCCCAAGGTTACTCACATTAACGGATATGTACATCATGCGGGGTAAGTGCATCGAGGAGATTTTTTCCATGAAATAGAATGGGGGAGGCTCAATGTGTTGTATGACCTACTCCTTTCCCGCTGTTTCTGTGCAGTCTGTGGGAAAGCTCTGTAAATGTTGTCACATGCTGTCAGATGTTAGGAAGGACTGTGTTCCCATTCCCTTTTCTGACACTGATGCTGGGACCGGGTGTTCTGTCCGGTTTCATTCTTTCAGACCTCGGAGCAGTTTGATACAAATGAGTGCCTTGCTTGGCCGTTTCAGAGACCATTGAAATGTTTATCACATGTCAGGGTCTTTGGAGTCAGTTTTAGGCCAGCCCAGGAAATCACGGGAGATCCACTTCCTAAAAGTACATTGGAGAAGGAAATTCTGTTTACAATCGATATTGGCTTCATGGTCATTGTTACTGACCCCAGGTTTTAGATCTCGATATTTTATTAATTGTTTTTAACTTCCAACCGCTGCCAGAGCATTATCATGGTCTGGATTAGTAATCCAGTGACATTTCCACAACAGCACCATCTCCACATGGGGACCTGTCGAAAACCACACTGAGCAGGATATTTCTGTGCTGCTTGTCAGCTCTGTCAAAAAGAACTCCCACCCAATTTGTCGGTCGTGATGGGAATGAGAGGGTGATAATTGGTCAGATTGTAATTATTGCCCTCTTAAGGGACTGGATACAGCTGAGTAATTTTCCACATTGCCAGGGAGATGTTAGAGGTGGAGCTGGAATGAAAGAGCTTCCCCAGGAACACGACCTGTTGTGCAGCAAAAGGCTTCAGTCCTATTGCAGGAATGGGGTCAGGGCCCATTGCCTTTGTCGTATGTACTGTGTTCAGCTGTTTCTTCATGTCACGTGCAGTGAATTGAATTGGTTGAAGACTGGCATCTGTGATTCTGTGGGGATCATGATGAGGGTGAGATGTATCATCGACTCAACACTTCTGGCAGAAGATGGTGCAGATAAAACATCCTTCTCTTTTACACTGATGTGCAGGTCTGTTCCATTATTTAGGATGGGGATGTTTGTGGAGCCCTCTCCTCCAGTCATTTGTTTAATCGTCCATCACCATTTATAACTGAATGTGGCAGGACTGCAGGGCTTCGTTCAGATCTGTTGGTCAAGTCTGGTAGCTTTAATGAGTTAGCATCAGGTTAAAGTTCATGTGATTCTGACTCTGACATGTTCACCCACACTCGTCACTGAGCCATAGATGGTGTTGATGGTAATGACAGACTGAGGTGTTATCCTGGCAAAAAGTTACAGGTTGTGGCTGAATGCAGGTCTGCTTCTCCTGCTGCTGTGATCTACAGCACTACATAAATACGCCGTTTCCAGCTGCAATATCTGCAATGCTGTACGTTCTGTTCCCTAATTCTCACTGAGACCCATTCACCCATTAGCCCTGCACTCAGTGACCTAACCTAGTTTCTGATGTGGAAATACTTCAATTTTCAACTCTCATTCTGCTGAGGGTCTGTCTCCCCGGGTCTTGCTTCCAATCTGACACATTCTGCAAAAGCATTTAACTGATCTTAGTTCAAATATTTGATTCAACTGAATCTTTTTCCTTGAGAAATGCCATCTTCTGTGTTTAAAGTGAATGTGTTTCCTCTGTTTCTCTCCTTGACCATGATTAAGAGCTCTGTAGTATCAGTGATACCAGCCTTATGTAGTTTCAGAACCAATGAATTCTCTGCATTCCCAATCATCTTCACCACATTGTATGTTTCCTCTTTTGGTTTGATGCCGTATCACTCATGGCTGCCTTGTCCTCTCATGAGTATGGTTCATCTTCTTGGGGTTTCATTCCTGGTATTATCTTCCGAGTTATCCCCAGAAACTCCTGCTATTGCTGCTCCATGGTCTTTCCTGCTCAGCTCCCCTTCCAATTAACTCCGGCCAGCTCCTCCCGCCTGTCTTTGTAGTTACATTGCTGAATTATAATCACATTACATCTTGAAGAAAGCATTATGTATAAAATGAAAGAATGAGTTTTGTGAGATGGGCCACGAAGATTGGTGGACTTATTAACTAGATACAAAGGGAGAACGAGAGAGAGGATATAGATATGGAGATGTGGAAAGTGGGAAAACTACATTATCGAAAGAAGTAGATGTACTTCTCTCAATGTTTTGGCAATTCCTGTGTGCTGTGGTCCTTTGTACAGTGCACGTACAACATAGCAATATGTTCAAATATTGGGTCTGATGCCATAACTTTCCTCTCCAATAATATGACAGACACTAGTTATGGAAAGTACCCAACAGGCCAACATATTTAATTCCTGGTAGAAAGGGGATTAACTGAAGTAAGTTTGGTAACCAGAAACAAGAATTTCTAACACACATTCTGATAAAAATGAGAGACTAGAGTTGGGAATCCCAGAAAAGGGGGAACGTTGAGAGAAAGGGAAGGTATCACTTCAGATGATGATCAAATAATGTTTTAATGCTTAAAAAATATTATTCATCATGTGCATCATTTTTTTTGTTAACTGTGTCTCAGCTGTTAATCAGAATGCGTTGTACACATATGAAGAGTGTTACTTATCTGAACACACTGATTAAACAGTGTATCTAGAATCTTTTTTTCTCCATTTCAGACTGTCCTGTTGTCGTGCCAGCAGGATATATGAACACCAACTGGCCACCAAAAGACATGACCCACGATCACTAGTTTCCATTCATACAGAAAAAGAAGGACACCACGTTGACTGTGACAATGCACACTTCTTAGGACAAAGCCACGCACGAAAGTTCTTAGGAACATGACATTCTAGCCAGAAGTCCATCAACAAACGCATCAATTTAGATCCTATCTACCTTGCCTTGAACAAAAAACTGGAAATGACATCATGCACCTTAAGAAACCAAGACCCAGAAAACATCTGAAAACAAACCATCAAGCTCAGCGAGTTAAAATGCATACTTACAAATTGTTATTTTTCTCTTATTAGTGGAATTTGGGACTACTTTGTCACTCGTGTTTTGACAGATTACCAGGTGAGGTGAGCTTTTCTGGGTGTGTGGTTTTAATTAACAGGGAGTTAAACATCGACATCATAACAGTTTGAAGGCTTGTCGTATGGGATTTGAACAGATTTGAACAGATTTGGGGTACAAAAGGTCCCAGCAGATTCCATCACTTGGCAGTTAGTGACCTCGATCTTCAAATAAAACAGGTGACAAAATTCATTTAATTTTGTTTCCTTGTGGTTGGTTAAATTAAAAGAAATGGCTTTTAATATTACTAAAGAGGTTCTGAGGTTTAAAGGTGATTTCCAAATTTGCCAAGCAAGTGTAGAAAGACAAAGGAAGGGCATACTGTTAGAATTAACATGTAGATTAGAATTGGGTTTCAACAGGGACAAAGGGAAAGCTGTCATCATAATGGAGTTGGTCAAGCACTTTGGTCTATCAGAGAAGCAGGAAACTGCAGTTGAATTCGAGAAACTTAAATTGCAAATATGACAACTGGAGTTAGAAGGTAAAGAGAGAGACAGAAAGAGAGAGAAGATAGAGAAAGAGAAAGAGAGGAAATAGGAAGAGAGGGAGAATTTGAAATTCTGATGTTTGGAATTAGATAAGAAAGTTAAATTAGCAGGGTGAAGATGAAGCGAGAATGTAGGGATGTATACAATTATGTTAATATATTGCCATATTTCGGTGAGAAAAATGCCCAAACCGTTTTTATTCCATTTGCAAAATTGTCTCGGCAGATGGCATGTCCAGTGAACCTGTGGGTAATGCTATTTTCTGGATCAGTGGTGCTGGAAGAGCACAGCAGTTAAGGCAGCATCCAACGAGCAGCGAAATCGACGTTTCGGGCAAAAGCCCTTCATCAGGAATAAAGGCAGTGAGCTGGAAGCCTGGAGAGATAAGCTAGAGAAAGGTGGGGTGGGGAGAGAGTAGCATAGAGTACAATGGGTGAGTGGGGGAGGAGAGAGTGGAGCGGATAGGTGGAAAAGAAGATAAGCAGGTCGGACAAGTCCGGACAAGTCATGGGGAGAGTACTGAGCTGGAAGTTTGAAACTATGATGAGGTGGGGGAAGGGGAAATGAGGAAACTATTGAAGTCCACATTGATGCCCTGGGATTGAAGTGTTCCGAGGCAGAAGACGAGGCGTTCTTCCTCCAGGCGTCTGGTGGTGAAGAAGCGGTGGTGAAGGAGGCCCAGGACCTCCATGTCCTTGGCAGAGTGGGAGGGGGAGTTGAAATTTTGGGCCACGGGGCTGTGTGGTGGATTGGTGCGGGTATCTCGGAGATGTTCCCTAAAGCGCTGTGCTAGGAGGCGCCCAGTCTCCCCAATGTGGAGGAGACCGCATCGGGAGCAATGGATACAATAAATGATATGAGTGGATGTGCAGGTAAAACTTTGATGGATGTGGAAGGCTCCTTTAGGGCCTTGGATAGAGGTGAGGGAGGAGGTGTGGGCACAGGTTTTACAGTTCCTGCGGTGGCAGGGGAAAGTGCCAGGATGAGAGGGTGGGTCGTTGGGGGGCATGGACCTGACCACGTAGTCACGGAGGGAACAGTCTTTGCGAAAGGCGGAAAGGGGTGGGGAGGGAAATATATCCCTGGTGGTGGGGTCATTTTGGAGGTGGCGGAAATGTCGGCGGATGATTTGGTTTATGCGAAGGTTGGTAGGGTGGAAGGTGAGCACCAGTGGCATTCTGTCCTTGTTACGGTTGGAGGGGTGTGGTCTGAGGGCGAAGGTGTGAGATGTGGACGAGATGCGTTGGAGGGCATCTTTAACCACATGGGAAGGGAAATAGCGGTCTCTAAAGAAGGAGGCCATCTGGTGTGTTCTATGGTGGAACTGGTCCTCCTGGGAGCAGATACGGCGGAGGCGGAGGAATTGGGAATACGGGATGGCATTTTTGCAAGAGATAGGGTGGGAAGAGGTGTAATCCAGGTAGCTGTGGGAGTCGGTGGGTTTGTTAAAATGTCAGTGTCAAGTCGGTCATCATTAATGGAGATGGAGAGATCCAGGAAGGGGAGGGAGGTGTCAGAGATGGTCCAGGTAAATTTAAGGTCAGGTTGGAATGTGTTGGTGAAGTTGATGAATTGCTCAACCTCCTCGCGGGAGTACGAGGTGGTGCCAATGCAGTCATCAATGCAGCAGAGGAAGAGATGGGGAGTGGTGCCGGTGTAACTACGGAAGATCAACTGTCCTACGTAGCCAACAAAGAGACAGGCATAGCTGGGGCCCATATGTGTGCCCATGGCTACCCCTTTTACCTGTGGGTAATGCTAGTTCAAACTAAGCTGGTGGGTGAATCTTGAGAAGTCTGTGCAGTGCTGTCACATGAGGGAGCAAGAGATTATGTAGATGTCAAACAGCTTATTTCGAGTGCTTATGCATTGGTACTAGAAGAATATAGACAGTGGTTCAGAAATATAGAGACAGAACCAGGTCAGACTTATATTGAGTTTGAAAGAATTAAACACAGTCATTTTTATAAATGGGTGCAGGCCTTAAAAATGGATAAGACCTGTGAGGCTCGAAGGGAAATTATTCTGCTGGCGGAGTTTAAAGACTCACTTCCAGAGATGGTAAGAATTCATGTGAATGAACAGAAAGTTCAAGAAGTGAGAAGAATGGCAGAAATGGCAGGTGAGTATGCATTGACACATGAGATGAAATTTAGCTTCTGGGAGGATTTTCATCCTGTGAGTAATAAAAATTTGGAGAAGGGGGAGATCCTACACTACAAAACATAGAGAAAAGCACACTGGCAATAGGTTAGCCCAGGTGAAAAAAACAAGTCCAAGGGGTTGAAAGGAAGTGAAAGGCCTTAGGTGTTCTTACAATAACGCAGTGGAACACATAAAAATTACAGTGCCGATGGTTTAAGAAGGGCACTGCGTAAAGGTGTTTTCACTGCAGTAAGCTGGGATACACGGTGCTGGGCATTGAAGGAAGGCATTTTGTTATGAAGGAGTTTAAGCCAGTGGCATTAGTGAACCTGGAAAAGGAGACCACAAGTGGAGCCGAGGAGCTGCAGGACAGTGCGCAGCCCAAGCAGGGGCTGGGTATGGAGTCAGTGCCTGGTCTGTATAAAGAATTCGCCTCCGTAGATAACCTTACTAAGGAAAAACGGGGTGTGGGGGAGGAGAAGTAGTTATAATTTTCCAAGATACGAGAGCTGCTCAGTCTATAATAAATGAGAAGTAAGGGGCCGGAAAGGCACAACAGATCAGGCAGCATTCGAAGAGCAGGACAATCGACACATCAGGCATAAACCCATTGTCAGGAATGTGGTGGGGGGTAACAGGGGGCTGAAAGATAAAGAGGAGGGTAGGAGCTGGGCTGGTGGGAGGGACACTGGGAGGGCGATAGGAAGAAACAGGTGGGAGTGATTGTGATATGTTGGAGGGGAGGGTGGAGTGGGTAAGTGGAAAGGAACAGGGCAGTGCTAAGTTGAATGGTTGGATCTGGGTTGAGGCTGGGGGAGAGGAGATTTGGAAATTGGCGAGGTCAACGTTGATGCTGTATAGTTTGAGGGTTCCAGGTGTCCTACTACTATCCACTCCACCCTCCTCTCTGCCCTTTCACCATCAGTCATCACCTGCATCTACTGATCGCCTTCCAAGCTCCCTTCCACCCAGCTCCACCCCTACCCTCCTATGTAATTCTCAGCCGCTTTCCCTCTCCCTTAAACCCCACTTTCCTGATGAAGGACGTATGCCTGAAATGTCAACTCCCCTACCTCTCGGATGCTGCCGGCTTGCTGTGCTTTTCCAGCCCCACACTTTTCAACTCTGATCTCCAGCATCTGAGTCCTCACTTTCCCTCCCCCTCTAATAGTAAGAGATGAAAGTATTTTCACTCTTTCTGACATGTTACTCAACAGCGTGATAATTTGTGGAATGGGGACAGAAATTAAGCATTCCCTGTGTAACATCAGGTTGGAGTGCCAAATCAAGGTTGGGGAAGTAACAGTGAGAGTGAGTGACAGAGTGTCAGTTCCAGGAATACAGTTTGTTCATGGGAATGATTTAGCAGGATCCAAGGTGGGAGAGGCAGCCCTTGTGGTGGAGAAGCCAAAGTAAGACTAGGGAACTGGGGAATTAAAAGAAAAATACCCAGGGATTTTTCCAGACTGTGTAGTAACTGGGAAGCAAGAGAGGAAATTGCAGTACCGTTGGCAATGATCTTCTCGTCTTCACTGTCAACGGGGGTGGTACCAGGGGATTGGAGAGTAGCGAATGTTGTGCCCCTGTTCAAAAATGGGAATAGGGATAACCCTGGAATTACAGGCCAGTTAGTCTTACTTCTGTGGGAGGCAAAGTAATGGAAAGGGTACTGAGGGATAGGATTTATGAGTATCTGGAAAGACACTGCTTGATTAGGGACAGCCAGCACGGATTTGTGAAGGGTAGGTCTTGCCTTACAAGTCTTACTGAATTCTTCGAGGAGGTGACCAAGCATGTGGATGAGGGTAGAGCAGTGGATGTAGTGTACATGGATTTTAGTAAGGCATTTGATAAGGTTCCCCATGGTAGGCTTATGCGGAAAGTCAGGAGGCATGGGATAGAGGGAAATTTGGCCAATTGGATAGAAAACTGGCTAACCGGTCAAAGTCAGAGAGTGGTAGTAGATGGTAAATATTCAGCCTGGAGCCCAGTTACAAGTGGAGTTCCGCAGGGATCAGTTCTGGGTCCTCTGCTGTTTGTAATTTTTATTAATGACTTGGATGAGGGAGTCGAAGGGTGGGTCAGTAAATTTGCAGATGATACGAAGATAGGTGGAGTTGTGGACAGTGCGGAGGGCATTTGTCGTTTGCAAAGGGACTTAGATATGATGCAGAGCTGGGCTGAGGAGTGGCAGATGGAATTCAACCCTGCCAAGTGTGAGGTTGTCCATTTTGGAAGAACAAATAAGAATGCGGAATACAGGGTTAACGGTAGGGTTCTTAGTCAGGTGGAGGAACAGAGGGATCTTGGGGTCTATGTACATAGATCTTTGAAAGTTGCCACCTAGGTGGATAGAGTTTGTAAGAAGGCCTATGGTGTATTGTCGTTCATTAGCAGAGGGATTGAATTCAAGAGTCGTGAAGTGATGTTGCAGCTGTACAGGACTTTGGTTAGGCCACATTTGGAGTTCTGTGTGCAGTTCTGGACGCCTCACTTTCGGAAAGGTGTGGAAGCTTTGGAGAGCGTGAAGAGAAGATTTACCAGGATGTTGCCTGGAATGGAGAATAGGTCGTACGAGGATAGGTTGAGAGTTCTTGGCCTTTTCTCGTTGGAACGGCGAAGGATGAGGGGTGACTTGATAGAGGGTTATAAGATGATCAGAGGAATAGATAGAGTAGACAGTCAGAAACTTTTTCCCCGGGTACAACAGAGTGTTACAAGGGGACATAAATTTAAGGTGAAGGGTGGAAGGTATAGGGGAGATGTCAGGGGTGGGTTCTTTACCCAGAGAGTGGTGGGGGGCATGGAATGCGCTGCCCGTGGGAGTGGTAGAGTCAGAATCATTGGCGACCTTTAAGCGGCATTTGGATAGGTACATGGATGGGTGCTTAATCTAGGATAGAAGTTTGGCACAACATCATGGGCCGAAGGGCCTGTTCTGTGCTGTATTGTTCTATGTTCTATGTTCTATGTAACAAGATGCCACTGTCATAAGTTCCAACAGGAAGGAAAACCAAAAGATAAAAGCCAAAGGAGTTGATGCACGGAAGACTCAGGCTGAAGCATTTCTAATGTCTAGAATGCACAAGGATGTGGTTATGTTTTGTTGTACATGTCATACATGCCAAATGGTAGGTTAAGTCCCAGGCAGTATAAACCAGCACCTTTGTTGCCAAACCCTGTATTCGAATACACCTTTCATGTGGTTGATGATTAATTGTGGAGCTCCCCTTTCTGAAATAAAAGTGGAAACCAACATCCGCTGATCATAATGGACGTGTCTACCCGATTTCCAGGGATAATTCCATTTTGGGGTGTGAAGGCAAAAAGGGAGGCAGAGGAGTTGGGAGCTATCTTTACTCACTATGGGCTACGCTGTGTGATTCAGTCAGACCAAGGGTCTCATTTTACCGCTCAGCTGTTTGATGACGTCATGGATAGTTTTGGCATACAGCAGTTTGAATCAAGTTCGTCCCATCCCGAATCCCAGGGAGCCTTGGAAAGTTGGCATCAGATGCTGAAGACAATATTAACAGCGTACTGTTAGAATTACCCGAATTATTGGAATAAAGGTGTCCCATTATATTGCTTGCCATTAGAGATGCCCCAAATAAATCTACTCATTTTCCTTCCTTTGAGTTAATATTCGTACATGTAGTGAGAGGCCCTTTGAAATTAATTAAATATAAATTGACAGGACCAAAGTCAGAGATCTCACACTTGGATTATGTATCTGAGGTGAGGGAGAGATTGGATGAAGTAGGTGAGTCAGCTAAACAGCACCTGGAAAGGGCACAGTTATGAGTGAAGCAGGTGGCAGATAAAAACACTAAAACTTTGACGATTTCCCATGGGGATGATGAATTAGTATTGCCAGCAGTGGTGGGAAATCCCTTCAAAGCCCGGTTTAGTGGCCCCTTACAAATTAAAAAATGCTGAGTCAGTTAAACTACCTGGTAAAGATACCGAATATGACAAAAATGTGAGAGAATGTCATGTGAATGAATAATGCTCCAGCCACATTGAAGACTCAGGAACAGAGTTGGAGCCAGATGAACAAATTGTGCAGCTTATCTGTATGATGTAGTGATCTTCAGCAAGTGATTGAAAGCTCACATGTTACAGTTGCCAGAACATGTTGACCGATTACAAGAAGCAAACCTGGTAATAAACTTAAAGAAAACAGAATTCGCGAAGGCAGAGGACATTACATTGGACATGCAAGGCTGACCCCATGGAACACAAAGACGAAGGGCTTTGAGGAATTTCCACGACCATCCTTGAAGAAAGAGGTGTTCGATTTTTGGAACTGAGTGGATTCTATCGGAAGATTGTTGCAAACTTCAGCAGCGTATTGGCACCACTGATGGATTTATGAAAGAAGGTCACAGAATGTGGTGGACAGAACAATGCCAGGAGGCATTTGAGAATTTTAAAGCAGGTTTAATCACCCCGCACCAGATTTAGCTACACCAAATATTTTGAAACCCTTTGAAAATTGTGTATGATGCTCGGGATATAGGGGTCAGAGATGTGTTGACACAAAGTTGATGATGGAATTGAGTGGCCAATTGGCTACTTGTCGGAAAAACTCAATATCCACCAGAAAAAAAAACAAAATTTCAATTATAGAAAAAGAATGATTGAATTTCGTACTGGCCTGACAACATTTGAATGGTTACATGACAAATTGTCGCAGATGGTTGTAGACAACAATGACAATCCTGAGTTTTGGTTGCTACTTTGACAACAATTTAAATACAAGCAAAGGGTTTGAATAACGCTCCGGATACCAGAAGCCAACGGAATTTGAATATTATTGTTTGGAAACCTGGAAAGCAATCACATTATGAGAATTGTTGTATCATGGGGAGTGTATAAACCCAGCATTTGAACACTAGAGGGAGAGCCACTGCAATCCAACAGCAGAGTAAATGCTGTAGAGCAGGACTACTAACTGGCCAACTCAAACACTCTCTATCAAAGATACATGTTCATGTAAAACCTACTTGCAGTAAGAAAAATGACCCAGGGAGATCAGCAGCTGGAAGAGTGAAAGCAGCGGGGAAGATGGAGACTGTGTGGTCTTGAGATTGTAATGTTTATCATGTGGGTTGTTGGAATAACATATTTTTACAGAGTTGGAGTCAGATAGTAAGTAGTTAAGAAACAGAGGGGCTTGTATTTGTGAATATTTGTTGTTTAGTATTCTCTATTAAAGTTAAGAAACTGACTGGCTGTTTTTTAAAAAAAATAGTGGAATGTAGGAGATCTGTGTCGCTCATATTTTAACAGATTACAAGGTGAGGGGAGCTTTTCTGGGTGTTTGGTTTTAATTAACAGAGGGGTGCGACTCCACCTTGTAAATGTCCATCCACGCTCACCCCATTTCCCTGCAGTTGGCTCATATCCTTCTAGTCCTTTCCTATCCACATATTTATCCAAATGCTTTTGAAATGTTGTTAATGTACCCCCCTCAACTACATCTGCTTGCAGCTCATCCACGTACCAGCCTCTGTGTAAAGAAGTGGCCCCTCAGTTTCTCTTTTATTCCTTCCCCTCTAACCTTAAACTCATCCCCTCTATTCTCGATTCTCTAAACCTTGGAAAAAGGCTGAGAGCATTCACCCTATCCGTATCCCTCATGATCTTATACAGCTCTATAAGGTCCCCCCTCAGTCTCCTACACTCTAAACAAAATGTCCTAGTTTGTTCAACCTCTCCCTATAACTCAGACCACTGGGTCCTGACAACATCCTTATAAACTTCTTATGCACTCTTTCTATTTAATAATATCCTCCCGATAATAAGGTGACAAAACTGATCACAATCCTCCAAGTGCGGCCTTACCAAAGTCCTGTGTAATTGCAACATAAATTCCCAACTTCTATACTCAATGTCCTGCCTGATGAAGGCCAGTGTGCCAAAAGACTTCCTCGCTGCCCTGTCTACCTGTGACTCCACTCGCAGAGAACCGTGCACCTGAACCCAATGGTCATTCTTCCCACGACACACCTTAAGGCCCTCCCATTCAACATGAAACTCCTACCTTGATTTAAGTTTCCAAAAGGCAAGACCTCACACATTCCATTTTCCATTTCTCGGCCCACTTCCCCACCTGATTAAAATCCTGCGGCAATTTCTGATAAACTTCCTCACTGATCATGCTCCCACTTATTTTAGTGCCATCTGCAAACTTACTAATCATGCCTTGTACATTCTCAACCAAATCATAGACAACAAACAGCCATGGACCCAGCCTCCAGTCTGACGATCATCCTTCCACTAAACCCTCTGCTTCCTACCATCAAGCCAACTGTGCATCCAATTGGCCTGTTCCCCCAGCATTCCATGCGATATAACCTTCCAGAGCAGCCTGCCCTGTGGTACCTTATCAAAGGCCTGACTGAAATCCATAGAGACTACGTCTACTGCTCTGTCCTCATCAACCTTCCTGGTCACTTCATCAAAGGACTCTAACAAATTTGGGAAGCATGATCTCCCACTCACAAGTCTATGCTGACTGCTCCGAATCAAACCCTGTGTAAGTAAGGGTGCAGTCAATGGTATGCTGTCCTTCATTGTAAGATGATTCGAGTACATAAGTAAAGCCATCTTCCTGCTGTTGTAGAGCCTTGCTGAGAGAGTATTTGGGGCACTCTCTACAGATTTGATCACCTTTGTAAGGAATGATCTCCTTACCACAGACACGGGGATGGTATCATAGAATAGAGCGAAGAGGCTGAGTGTTTAATCTGTAGAACTGCGAGAGATTAAAAAATAGTGATGCTGAAACACGAGGAGTGACAGCGATCACTTATTTCCAAACAGACATTGACAGGGAGAGAAATTCATAATTTACCCAGGATTGATTGGTTTGATTTATTGCCACGTGTACCTCAGTACAGGGAAACACTTCATTTATGAGCAGTGGAGGCCAATTATAGTAAGCATGGCCAGACAGATCATAGGGTGGAAATAGACTAGGACAGAGTAAGGCATTACAGGTTACACTGAACAGGACGTGCACCGGACAAGATCAACATGAACAAGATCAGCATTATTTGAACTTAGAGAATCCATCCATCAGTCCAACGTGTGTTTCCGAATAGTTTATATACCTACATTAACTCTCCCCACATTATTGTGTAGTCGACGTGTGAACCTGTTCTGAACGTCAGGTTACTCACAATCCCCAACAGCAGCCACAATACCTTCCATCTGAAACAGGTAGCCATTCCCACCAGCTTCCGCTCTACACAGAGAACACCAGGCTGGCTTCTCGGAGATGGAAGGTGCCTTCTTGAGACTTCACACATATGGCTTCCCTCCTCACCGCGAGAAAACCAAATTAAAGTCCCACATGTGTATCATGAGCAACAGAGCCATGAGGAACAACGTGGAGCAGTCTGTCTATGCAGCCTCTGCTTCAATTGTTTATCATGTTGGAGCATCAATTAGGAGACACCTCAGACTGCCGATACTGGAGATCAGAGTAGAGAGTCGATTGTTGGAAACGTACAGCAGGTCAGGCAGCATCCGAGAAGCAGGAGAACCGACGTTTTGGGCATAAGACATTCATCAGGAATCAGCATCAATTACCTCATTCTGTCCCTGTGTAAGTGCATTGAGGTGGGAATGGCCTATTGATCCTGTGTAAGTGACTCAAGGGACTGACTGTCTTCTTCCTCGTTCGACTGGACAGGCCAAGGGCCTGATTGGGTTGCCCCTGGTTCCTGTATGACAGCTCGATGTGTTGACAAGTGTGATGATGCTGTAGCTTTAATAGGCTTTTTTATCCTGGTTTCTTTCAAGAGAGATATTGAACGATCGTTACGAAGCTGGCTAGTTAAGACCACTTGAGTAAACAGCGAGGGAGGCCTTAGGTTTATTTTAATGCAGTGAATGGGTGTGGCCAGCTCTCACAGATTAGGATCACTGGGTTTTGGTTTCTCAGTAACATAGGGGTCTCCACAGAGTTGGAAGTTTCACAGAATGTCTCCTGGCTGCTACACTCTCTGAATTTTCTCTAGATGCTGTTTTCTATTCCTGCATTTTCCTTTTGTGGTTATTGGAATTTTCTATGTTGGACTAGTTCATTAATAATAGCTCCTAGTTCTATTATTCTGTTAAGCTGTCCAATAGAATTATGTTATTCTAAATTTCTCTTTCTTTGGTTTTATTTCATCTTTCATGTTTAAATAAATGTACTTTGCTCACCACCGAGTAGTTTGACCTGTCACATTGCATCTGGAACAGACACTTTACATTTCCTTTAAAATAAGAAAACATAAGAATCTAGGCTACTGCCTTCAAATATTTTCAAGGGAACTGGTATGGCCCATCACACTGGAATCCTTCTCTTCCTGAGTAATAGGCTGGAGGCACTGAATAGGCTGTCCCTATTTTTCTCCAATAGTGTCAATGGGCTGAATGATTTCCTCATATCCCTGTGAAACCAGTGTGAGGTGCGGAATGAACTCTTGTTTTACTGTGGCAATGTGCAGTGTCAGGCAATGCTGTTACATGAATGTTACAGACACGTTAACAGCACACACCTCAATGGAGTCGGGTCTTGCTGCACATGGACACAGACCAGTTCAGGAGCTGACGGGGGATAAAATGTTCTGAACATTGTGGAATCTTCAGTGACCATCCCCACTTCTGATCTTATGGTGGGGAGGGTGGGGGCGGGGAGACATTGATGAAGCAGCTGAGATGTTTGTGAAGAGGAAGCTACCCTGAGGATCTCCCACAGAGGTGACCCAGGACTGAGATGATGAACATCTTCCTTTGTGTCATGTTTGACTCCAAACACTGGAGAGTTTACTCTGATTCCCATTAAGTCCAGGTTTGTTAAGCTCCTTGATGTCAACAGAAGCCTTGATATCAGGGCCAGTCATTTTTACCTGACCCCTTGAGTCAACCTCTTTTGTTCATATCAATAAGCCATGGTATAGGAGCAGCAAGGGTTTTCTTCAAACAGGTGGCATTGAATGTCAGGGTTTCTCTTCTCAACAGTGTTCGGGGAGCCAGATGACTGAAAGTATTTGAAGAGGAGGTAGATGGATATTGACCTGTCAGAGAGTTGAGGGCGATGAAGAATTGGGTATGAAAGAGGATTTCAGACCGAGAACAGATCAGTCATGATCTTAGTGAAGGGCAAGGCAGGCTTGGTGAGTGAACGACCTGCCCCTGTGTCTGATGTTCTCACATTCTGTTATTGGAAAGTTAGTGGGTGTTATTTTCATGAATGTTCTGTTGTTGAATGTTGCCGTCAGGGAGACCAGAGGATTTTGTGAGCCATCGCTGGGCGAGGTATGGGGCCTGTATTCATAGTGAATTTGGGTCTACAACATGACCAACAAATGGAGCACAAGTTTCAGAGAGGGGAAGCTCTGTAAAGAGAGATGAGGGGCCTCTTTCATACCCAGCCTGGGTTTTACAATTACATTTCCCAAATCACCTCAAACCGTGTGGGACAGTCTTTAAGGGCCGAAAGATCTCCTCTGTTTCTGTGCACCAGGTTATAGAAGTAAGTAGCCTCTAAATGCTCCTGCCTAACAGGTTTAATGGGCTGAATGGAACACAGGAACACGGGATTGAGGGACAGGAGTAAGTCATTAGATACTTTGAAAATTCTCCACCAGGCACTAAGATTGTGGCTGATCAGGGTGGGGACTCAGCCCCACTTTCCAGTCTGTGTCCCATTATGCATGACTCACTTCTCTGTCAAATATTTACCTAATGCAGCTTTCAATCAATGTGAACATAGAGGCAAGATAAACTTCCAGTGAAGAGAATTCCCACTTGAAAGGTCCATTCAGAATTATTCGTCGTTCCTCTGATAGAATCAAAGTCTCATGCAGAATGCAAACAGACCCGTTAGTCCAATCTGTTCACTCTGATCAGATATCAAATCTGATCCAGTTCCATTTGCCAGCATTTGGCCGATATCCCTCGTCTTTCAGATACTTTTTAAATGTGCGATTGTAACCGCCTTCACCACTTCCTCTGACAGCACTTTCTGAACACACACCACTCTGTGTGTGAAACATTTATCTTCAGTCCTTTCTAAATCATTCCCCCTCTCCCCTCCAACCTATACTCTCCTGTTCTGGACTCCCCTATCCTGGGGAGCAGAGCGTGGCTGTTCAGAATATCCATGCCCCTGATGGTTTTATAAACCTCTATAATGTGGCACCTCAACCTCTGACACTCCAGGGGGAAACACCCCAACCTAATCAACCTCTCCCTAAAGCTCAAACCTCCAGTACTGAGACATCTGTGTAAGTCATTTCTGCAGAAAACCGAGTTGTACGTAGTATTCTTAAAGTGGCCTCACCAACATCCTGTACAGATGCAACATGCCACCACAACTCCTATACTCAATGCTCTGACCGATTAAGGCAAATGTGCCAAATGTGTTCTGTACCGCACTGTCTGCATTCGACTCCACTTTCAAGGAACAATGTACCTGCAGTCCCATGTCCCTTTGTTCCACAACACTCCCCAGGACCTGACCATTAAGTGTATAACTTCTGCCCTGATTTGCCTTCACAAAATACAAAACCTCGTCTTTATCTAAATAAAACTTCATCTGTCACTCCTTGCCCCCTTGTCCCATCTATTTGTGGTCTTGTACTCTGAGATAACCTACTCCACCATCTTTCTGATGTCATTTGTAACCTTACTAACTCTGGCCCCGATATTCACATCTAAATCCTTGACATAAATGATGAAATGCAGTGAACTCAGTCCTGATTCTTACAGCACACTGCTGCTCACAAGCCTCCAGTCTGAAAAATACCCTCTTCCTTCAAGCCAATTGTGACTAGCTTCCTCTGTATCCCATGTGACCGAACCTTACTAATCTGTCTACCAATCAGAATGAAATACTAGCTATGAAGAGAGGCTGAGTAGGCTAGGTTTATTTTCACGAGTAAAAAGAAGATTGGTGGGGGGGGAAACTTATTGAGGTTTGCAAAATCATGAAGGTTATAGAGAGGGTGGACAGAGACAAGCTTTTTCCCCAGGGTGAAGGATTCAATAACGAGAGGTTGTGCTTTCAAAGTGAGAGGTAGACAGTTTAAGGGGGATACACACGGTAAGTACTTTACACAGAGGGCGGTGGGCGTTTGGAACGCGTTGCTAGCAGAGGTGGTAGAGGCAGGCACGGCAGATTCATTTAAGGTGCGTCTAGACAGATGCATGAGTAGGTGGGGAGCAGAGGAGTAGGTGGGGAGCAGAGGATACAGATACTTAGGAATTGACCGACAGATTTAAACAGTACATTTGGATCGGCTCAGGCTTGGAGGGCGAAGGGCCTGTTCCTGGGCTGTAAGATTTTCTTTGCTCTTTGTTCTTATAATGAACACCTTGCTGAGGTCCATATAGACAATGTCAACCAAACTGCCTTCATCAACCTTCTTTGTCATCTCTTCAAAAAACTCAACCAAATTAATGAGACATGATTGCCCATGCAGAAAGCCACGTTGTCTACCCCGATCAGCCCTTACCTTCCCAAATGCATGTAATGCTATCCCCCAGAATCCCTTCCAACAACTTACCCCCCACCGACATCAGGCTCACCGGTCTATAGTTCCCCGGCTTTTTGGGTCACTGTTTCCTTTTCTAGTCCCACTCCCCCACTGCTCACAACAAATGTTTAATGTAACCAGGTCGGTGATATAGCCGATGATATCGGTCTCAGACTGGGTCAGGGTCAGTTTTAGGAACAAGTCAGGCTAGTATCGTTAATCTGCTCAAATAGCACGTTTGTGATCCAGAGCAATGTTACTCCAACTATGGTGGAATGATGAATGGCAAACTATTTTTTGTATTGCAAATATATAATCAATATTTCCCTTTCTATAAAAGACACACACACACACACACACACACACACACACACACTCTGCAATTTTTACTTGAAAGAACTTTGTCCAGATAATATCCCATGTACATTGTCCAAACTATGTCTCCATCACATCCCTGCTCCATGTCGGTGCATCATTGCTGCTGTCATACACAGAGCCATACCCTGAGCAGAAAATGGTCTTGGTCGATTTGAAGATATGTTTTTATGTTCCTGCTTCATTAAGAAATAAAAATGTCTAATTTATTCAGATTACCTGTGTTAAAATGAATGCATTTTTTAAAGAAATACAGAAATTGCTGAAAAGCTCGGCAGGTCTGTCAGCATCCAGATGCCTTTACATGATGTAGTTGTACCCAGCCTCCACCACTTTCTCTGGCAGCTCATTCCATATGCACACCACCCTCTATGTGAAAAGGTGCCCTTTAGGCCCCATCAAAACCTTTTCCCTCTCACTTTCCACCAATGCCGTCAAGTTTTGGACGCCCCTAACCAGGGAAAAACCCTGAATACTCAACCTATCCATGACCGTTCTGATTTTATAAACTTTCCTGCTGCGAAATGTGACTTCAATCAACACGAATGGCTGTACTTTCAGTCATCCCGGGCCGAAATTCTGAAATGCAACACCGACACCTCTTCCTTCGCTAGCAAGTCACAATTCTAAACCAGTTTAATCAGTTTGTTCAGATATATTAGGAGACACTTCTGTGGGATTTACACCTAGACCTTTGTGCCCGAGGTAGGGACACGAGCACCACTCGGCAATACCCATAAAGCTGTAACATTATTCTCCTGCGTGTTTGTCCATCAGCCTGTTCTGTCATACAGTGACATACCTCTGCTACAGGCAGTACTTCAATCCAGGCCTTCTCATCCAGAGCTAGGAACACTACCACATAAGTTCAGGAATTGGAATCAAATCCAGAGCTCTGGCTCAGAGACACGGACACTGCCCACTATACTACCATACCCAGATTTTGGGTCATATTTTTAGTGCCCGCTTCCAGCTCAGTGTGGATTGATTATAATCAGGTTACTATTACTGAATTACAAAAAACACTTTGTATTATTAAACAAATGCAAGATATTTGTCTCAACTGTAGGATATTGAGTGTACTTGCTGAATATTGAAATTAACTATGAACATCTTTAATCGCTATTATCTGTAGTCTGCAATATTAGGGAAAGAAATCCCGCAGAAACACTCTGCCCA
Organism: Hemiscyllium ocellatum; assembly: GCF_020745735.1. Lineage (NCBI taxonomy): Eukaryota > Metazoa > Chordata > Chondrichthyes > Orectolobiformes > Hemiscylliidae > Hemiscyllium > Hemiscyllium ocellatum. The sequence goes on along the minus strand of NW_026868055.1, from coordinate 1,993 downwards.
ATGAAGGGTCTCAAATAGATGTTTATTACTGAACACCAGAGGCGAAGGAAGAGCTTAATTTCTGACCCCAAAACACCGATCAATCTTACCTACTCTAACGTGTGTCTGCCCTCTTCCTAAAACCACGAAATGATACCAGGCCGCTGATTACTGTCCAGCCTCTCCTCCCCACTGACTGTGTCTGCAATCCGTCCCTCCTCCCTCTAACCACACAAGGCAACCCAAGGTCAGGGTCTTTGTGAAAATCAAGGCCGGAGTGTGCAGGCCTCCTGGAGAGGGTGGGCATTTTAAAATTGAAGGGGTAGGGGGAGGTGGCAGTCATATCACACACTGGCTGAGGGGTGGCAGATGGAGGATAGTCTGGATTAATGCCAGGCATTGGATTTGGTAAATCAAACGAGAACAGGACCTATACAATTAAAAGTAGGGTCTTTTGGTGGTGTTGTAGTACAGAAACCTAGGCTGTCAGGTTTAATTCTTTAAAATTTGCATCTGATATAGAAAGTGGCTAAGGAGGTGTTTAACACACTTGTCTTCATAGGTCAGACCTTTGAGTATCGGAATTGGGACGTCATATTGTGGCTCTACAGGACATTGGTGAGACCTCTCCTGGAATACTGTGTCCAGTCTGGTCATCCTGCCCGCTCATTCCATAGGCACACCACCCTCTGGGTGAAAATACTGCCCCTTAGGTCACTTTTAAATGTTGCCCTCTCAGCTTAAGCCTATGTCCTCTAGTTTTGGACTCCCCGTACCCTTAGCAAATACCTTGACTATTCACTTTGATATTATTGACCTTGATATTACTCAGCTGGAGAGGGTTCAGAAGAGTTTAACCTGGATGTTGCTGGAAATGGAGGGATTGAGCTATAAGGAGAGGCTGAATAGGCTGGGACTTTTTTCACTGGAGAGTATGAGGTGGAGGGGTAACTTTGCAGAGGTTTATAAAATGATGAGGGGTACAGATAAGCTAAAGGGCTGATGTCTTTTCCCAAGAGTTGGGGATTCAAAACGGAGGGATATTTTGAGGCGTGAGGAAAAAGATTTACAAAAGTCAGGAGAGGTAATTATTTCAGACAGGAGCTGGCTTGTGTGTGGAATTAACTTCTAGAGGAACTGGTGAAAATAGGGACAGTTACAACGTTTAAAGGACATTTAGATCAGTAAATGGATAAGACATCAGTTTGGATGGTGCTGTGAGCAGCTGCCCTCTCCCTCCCCCTCTCTGAGTGAATCCCTGTTGGTTTTCACCCTCTGCCAATGCCTGTGCAGTGGCGTGTGGAGGCCAGCAGAGGGAGGCATTGCATCACTTCAGCACCACAGAGACAGCCAGACCTGCCCCACACAGAGACACACAGATACACACACAGCAATTGTTAGGACACAACATTGAGCTCATCTGGTAAGTTAAACAAAACTAAACATAAAGAAATGCTCAATTTACCTTGTAAACTGTTGAAATATGAGTGATAGAGAACTCCCAAATTCCAGTGTTTAAACAAAAAATATCAATGTTTTTTTTTTAACTCTGAAAGTGAACATTTTACATCAACTATTCACAACTCTGGGACCCTCTTTCTCCTAACTGCTTATTACCCTACTCCAACTCTACAGCAATATACTGTTTCAATGAGACACTTATTAAAATTACATAAACGTAATTTCAAAGCCACACAGCAGCTGTTGTTTCATCTCACCTCACACCAATCTCCCTTTCCCATCTTTCCTGGGAAGTGTGGTTCATGTTATCGGATGCTATCGAAGTGTCGACATTTCAGCATTCTGAAACCTGGGAACACATCCTTCCATGACACTGTCTCTCAGTCTCCCCCTCTCTGTCTATACCCCAAACCCCTCCCATGTGGTGATATTTAAACTGATTCCCCCGCCATCTCTCTCTGGCAGTGATGTTCACACCCACAGCACCCCCTTGTCATGGCACAATGGAGATATGGAGCTGGAAATGGGTGGGAGCTGTACGTCCTGTCACTTC
>NW_026868054.1:0-77864 GCF_020745735.1 Hemiscyllium ocellatum | reverse complement strand
CTCACCCTCTCCCTCCCTCTCGCCCTCCCCACCTCTCCCCACCACTCCCCTCTCTCGCCCTTCCCTCCCTCGCCCTCTCCTCTCTCTCACCCTCCCTTCCCTTTCTCTCTCCATCTCACCCTCCCCGCCTTACCTCCCCTCCCTTGCCATCCCTTCTCGCCTTCCCCTCTCTCGCCCTTACCCCTTGCCCTCCACTATCTCGCCCTCACACTCTCTTGCCCTCCCCTTCCCTCTCTCCCTCTCCTCTCTCGCCCTACCCTCTCTCACCCTATCTCTCACTTTCCCCCTCTTCTCCCTGCTCCTTCACTCTGTCTCCACTTTCTCTGATTCTCAACCGCCCTCAATCAGTGTCTCTCTCTCTGCCCACGTCCCTCCGTTTCTCTCTGACTGAATCTCTCTCCCTCCTGTCCCTCCCTCCCTCCCTCTCGGACACACTCTTTCTCCCTGCTCCTTCCCTCTCCCTCTGACCCCGAGACTGGAGGTGGGTGTGGGTGGTTGTGGGGCTGCGTGTGGTGGGGGCGGGGGTGGGGGTGAGATGGGGTAGAGATGGAACTGCTGGAGGAGGCAGAGATGGGCAGGACAGAGAGTGTGAGGGTGAGGGGAAAGTGAAGAGTGGAGGCAGGTGGAGAAACCGGGGTTGGGGCGGTTGGTGTGAGAGGGAGAACGAGGGAGAGTGAAAGGGGGAGGTTGTGAGAAAGAGTGAGTGTGCAGGAGAGAGAGGGAGAAATGTGGAGTAAGAGTGGGGGAGATGAAATGGGGAGGCCAGGTTGGAAAGGGGGTGGGGATGGGGACAGAGGGAGTTAAACCCATCTCCTGAGCTCAGGGCCCAGTGCCCTCCCCTTCCCTGAGGACCAGGACTTGGGGCTGAGTCTGTCTCTCTCCAGCTCAGCTTCTCCAACACAAAGACACACAACAACATCGGTCCCTCTGCTGCTCGGCACGCTGTAATCCGCATTTTTATTGGTTACAAATGGAAGTGATGGATACAGTCAGTGGGATGGTGCCTTTTCTCACTGGCCCCTGAGTTGTGAGAAACATTGAAATGTTTCCCTGTAACCCCCCCCTGTGGGATAAGGAGGGACAAACCAGCGCTCCCCTCAGTCTGTTACCATAGCGACAGGCTGCTCCATCGCTGAAACACTGAACTGAAATGAGAAAATCCCGGATGGTGTGATTAATGAGGGAATTTGATGGATGGATGGATTTGGGTGAAGGGATATTTCAGCACATCTTCAGCTGCTGCCTGAACTTAGTCTGGGTCACGGCATAAATCGCGGTGTTTGTGCAGCAACTGAGGAGCTGCAGCATGAAGCCCAATTCCTGCACAAAGCGATAGAGAAACACAGACCGATACCCAATATACCACATCCGGTACCATATAGAATACAGCATTAACATTGACCATAACAGGATGAAATTGGCCGAGATCACAAACAGTAAAATGATGGATTTTTTTCGGTTTCTCATTTCAGTGTCAGACTGAGCGTCCCCATTGGTGTGAGCGCGGAGTCTCCTGCGGGCTCTGCTGGTCACTAAAATGTGTCTGACGGTGAGAACATTGAGCAGCAGAATCAGGAGAAATGGGACACCGGGGTTAGAATGTGGTGGAGGAACTCGATTGTGATCCAGACACTGGAGACTAGAACAGCGTCTGTTACATCACAAAACCAGGGGGCGTTCCCCAGCCAATACCGAGCCGTGAGCATAAAATACCAGGAAATATTCTTTAAACAGCTCAGCACAGTCACTGCTCCCAGAACCACAGCCGCCGTTTTCTCACTGCAATATTTACTTTTCAGCTTCTGGCAACAAATGGCCACAAACCGATCAAAGGTGAAAGTGACGGTGAACCAGACAGAGCAGTCAGTGGCTGCATAAAGCAGGACGGCGTGGATATTACACACGGGGACGGAGTACAGGAAATAAAACTGTTCCCGATAAACAATGGGAATGTGTCTCAGGATCAGGTCGAGGATAATGACCAGGAGATCCGCCGCTGCCATGGCCCCCAGGTAACGTCTGACACATGGAGACAATCCACAATCTTTATAAAGCAGGACGTAGATGGTCACTACGTTAACTGTGAGGAAGGAAAACAAACCCATTATCCATCAGCCTGGAGGCAAAGGGACCCGTTTGATCGGGGACCCAGTGAGATTTTCAAATGTGTCCCTGTATTCAGGGATTTATTAAAATAATTGGAGCTGGAATAACAAATGGGAAGGTCGGAATTACTGACAAAAATGTGACATAAACCACAAGAAACCCTCCCTCCCCAAACACACAGAGACACATCCATAAGGACAGATGGTTTCTAGAACATTCCCACATACTCGATCACTCGAGAGCAGAGGTCACTCCTTCCCAGTTCCTAATACGGAGGGTGGGAACTTTGATGTCCTGAAGGATTCTCTCCCAGTTTCCTGAAGACAAACGGAGTCTGGGAATTTCGTATATTTTGGTCTAAATTGTGGTCGATCCTGTGTCGTGGAGAAATGTAAACCCAGGGAAAACGTATTCACCCCTTTAACTGCCTGAGGGGCCTTCGGAACAGTGTCTCCTTCTCCCTGGAACGGGATCTCTTCCCTCGGGATCTTATCGTTTGTTCAATTCACTGACGTCCGGCCGTTCACAAACAAACAACGTCAGGGACAGAACGTTCCGGGGAATGTCAGTTATAGAATGTCAGGGGCAGAACGTTCCGGGGAATGTCAGTTATAGAATGTCAGGGACAGAACGTTCCGGGGAATGTCAGTTATAGAATGTCAGGGCAGAACGTTCCGGGGAATGTCAGTTATAGAATGTCAGGGACAGAACGTTCCGGGAATGTCAGTTATAGAATGTCAGGGGCAGAACGTTCCGGGGAATGTCAGTTATAGAATGTCAGGGACAGAACGTTCCGGGGAATGTCAGTTATAGAATGTCAGGGACAGAACGTTCCGGGGAATGTCAGTTATAGAATGTCAGAGACGGAAACTTCCGGGGAGCTCCGTGACCTGTCCATCACCTTTCCCCCCATCCACCCCACCACCATGATGTGCTGTGCACAGGCTACATATCTGTCCAGCACGGGGAGCTGCACATCCCACATCATTGTATTATCCATAAACGGCAACCGTACAGTCTGACCAGCACAGAGACCTGTGCAGTGATCACCCGTGAATTCATCTGTAACCCAGGAGCAGTTACCCTCCCAGCATGTAGGGCTGTGTACACCACCCCAGTGCATTGATCTGTAACCCAGGAGCAGTTACCCTCCCAGCATGTAGGACTGTGTACCCCACCCCAGTGCATTGATCTGTAACCCAGGAGCAGTTACCCTCCCAGCATGTAGGGCTGTGTACACCACCCAGTGCATTGATCTGTAACCCAGGAGCAGTTACCCTCCCAGCATGTAGGACTGTGTACCCCACCCCAGTGCATTGATCTGTAACCCAGGAGCAGTTACCCTCCCAGCATGTAGGGCTGTGTACCCCACCCCAGTGCATTGATCTGTAACCCAGGAGCAGTTACCCTCCCAGCATGTAGGGCTGTGTACACCACCCCAGTGCATTACCCAGTAACATTGTTAGATCCCTGCCCAGTGTGGGGAAACTTGCAGCCCATGCTGGAAGTGACAGGATTTGCAGCTCCCACCCATTTCCAGCTCCATATCTCCATTGTGCCCTGATAAGGGGGTGCTGTGGGTGTGAACAACACTGCCAGAGAGAGATGGCAGGGGTATCAGTTTAAATATCACCACATGGGAGGGGTTTGGGGTATCGGCAGAGAGGGGGAGACTGAGAGACAGTGTCATGGAAGGATGTGTTCCCACGATTCAGAATGCTGAAACGGAGACACTTCGATAGCATCCTGTAACATGAGCCAGTGTTCCCAGGAAAAATGGGAAAAGGGAGATTGGTGTGTGGTCAGATGAAACAACAGCTGCTGTGTGGTTTTGAAATTACGTTTATGTAATTTTAATAAGTGTCTTATTGAAACAGTATATTGCTGTAGAGTTGGAGTAGGGTAATAAGCAGTTAGGAGAAAGAGGGTCCCAGAGTTGTGAATAGTTGATGTAAAATGTTCACTTTCAGAGTTAAAAAAATACTTTGATATTTTTTGTTTAAACACTGGAATTTGGGAGTTCTCTATCACTCATATTTCAACAGTTTACAAGGTAAATTGAGCATTTCTTTATGTTTAGTTTAGTTTAAGTTACCAGATGAGCTTCACGCCGTGTGTGCATGTGTGTGTCTCTGTGTGGGGCAGGTCTGGCTGTCTCTGTGGTGCTGAAAGTGATGCAATGCCACCCTCTGCTGGCCTCTCCACGCCACTGCACAGGCATTGGGAGAGGGTGAAAACCAACAGGGATTCATTCAGAGAGGGGGAGGGAGATGGCAGCTGCTCACAGCACCATCCAAATTGATGTCTTATCCATTTACTGATCTAAATGTCCTTTAAAAATTGTAACTGTCCCTATTTTCACCAGTTCCTCTGGAAGTTAATTCCACACACAAGCCAGCTTCTGTCTAAAATAATTACCTCTCCTGACTTTTGTAAATCTTTTTCCTCTCGCCTCAAAATATCCCTCAGTTTTGAATCCCCAACTCTAGGGAAAAGACATCAGCCCTACAGCTTATCTGTACCCATATCATTTTATAAACCTCTGTAAAGTTACCCCTCCATCTCATACTCTCCAGTGAAAAATGTCCCAGCCTATTCAGCCTCTCCTTATAGCTCAATCCCTCCATTTCCAGCAACATCCAGGTTAAACTCTTCTGAACCTTCTCCAGCTTAGTAACATCAAGGTCAATAATATCAAAGTGAATAGCCAAGGTATTTGCTAAGGGTACGGGGGAGTCCAAAACTAGAGGACATAGGCTTAAGGTGAGAGGGTAACATTTAAAAATGACCTAAGGGGCAGCATTTTCACCCAGAGGGTGGTGTGCCTATGGAATGAGCGGGCAGGATGACCAGACTGGACACAGTATTCCAGGAGAGGTCTCACCAATGTCCTGTACAACCTCAATATGACGTCCCAAGTCCGATACTCAAAGGTCTGACCTATGAAGACAAGTGTGTTGAACACCTTCTTACCCACTTTCTATATCAGATGCAAATTTTAAAGAATTAAAACCTAACGACCTAGGTCTCTGTACTACAACACCACCAAAAGACCCTACTTTTAATTGTATAGGTCCTGTTGTTGTTTGATTTACCAAATCCAATGCCTGGCATTAATCCAGACTATCCTCCATCTGCCACCCCTCAGCCCAGTGTGTGATATGACTGCCACCTCCCCCTCCCCCTTCAATTTTAAAATGCCCACCCCTCTCCAGGAGGCCTGCACACTCCGGCCTTGATTTTCACAAAGACCCTGAGCTTGGGTTGCCTTGTGTGGTTAGAGGGAGGAGGGACGGATTGCAGACACAGTCAGTGGGGAGGAGAGGCTGGACAGTAATCAGCGGCCTGGTATCATTTCATGGTTTTAGGAAGAGGGCAGACACATGTTAGAGGTGGGTAAGATTGATCGGTGTTTTGGGGTCAGAAATTAATCCCTTCCTTCGCCTCTGGTGTTCAGTAATAAACATCTATTTGAGACCCTTCATTGGGCAGAGTGTTTCTGCGGGATTTCTTTCCCTAATATTGCAGACTACAGATAATAGCGATTAAAGATGGTCATAGTTAATTTCAATATTCAGCACGTACACTCAATATCCTACAGTTGAGACAAATATCTTGCATTTGTTTAATAATACAAAGTGTTTTTTGTAATTCAGTAATAGTAACCTGATTATAATCAATCCACACTGAGCTGGAAGCGGGCACTAAAATATGACCCAAAATCTGGGTATGGTAGTATAGTGGGCAGTGTCCGTGTCTCTGAGCCAGAGCTCTGGATTTGATTCCAATTCCTGAACTTGTGTGGTAGTGTTCCTAGCTCTGGATGAGAAGGCCTGGATTGAAGTCCTGCCTGTTGCAGAGGTATGTCACTGTATGACAGAACAGGCTGATGTACAAACACACAGGAGAATAATGTTACAGCTTTATGGGTATTGCCGAGTGGTGCTCGTGTCCCTACCTCTGGGCACAAAGGTCTAGGTGTAAATCCCAAAGAAGTGTCACCTAATATATCTGAACAAACTGATTAAAATGGATTTAGAATTGTGACTTGATGGAGAAGGAAGAGGTGTCGGTGTTGCATTTCAGAATTTAGGCCCGGGATGACTGAAAGTACAGCCATTTGTGTTGATTGAAGTCACATTTCGCAGCAGGAAAGGTTCATAAAATCTGAACGGTCATGGATAGGTTGAGTAGTCAGGGTTTTTCCCCAGGTTAGGGGCGTCCAAAACTCGATGGCATTGGTGGAAAGTGAGAGGGGAAAGGTTTTGATGAGGCCTAAAGGGCATCTTTTCACACAGAGGGTGGTGTGCGTATGGAATGAGCTGCCAGAGAAAGTGATGGAGGCTGGTACAACTATATCATGTAAAAGGCATCTGGATGCTGACAGACCTGCTGAGCTTTTCCAGCAATTTCTGTATTTCTTTTAAAAATGCATTCATTTTAACACACGTATTCTGAATATATTAGACATTTTTATTTTTTAATGAAGCAGGAACATAAAAACATATCTTCAAATCGACCTAGACCATTTTCTGCTCAGGGTATGGCTCTGTGTATCACAGGAGAAATGATGCAACGACATGGAGCAGGGAATATGATGGAGACATAGTTTGGACAATGTACATGGGATAATATCTGGACAAAGTTCTTTCAAGTAAAAATTGCAGAGTGTGTGTGTGTGTGTGTATGTGTGTGTGTGTATGTGTGTGTGTGTGTGTGTGTGTGTGTGTGTGTTATAGACAGGGAAATATTGATTATATATTTGCAATACAAAAATAGTTTGCTATCCATCTTTCCATCATAGTTGGAGTAACATTGCTCTGGATCATAAATGTGCTATTTGAGCAGATTAAAGAAACTAGCCTGACTTGTTCCTAAAACTGACCCTGACCCAGTCTGAGACCGATATCATCGGCTATATCACCGACCTGGTTACATTTAACATTTGTTGTGAACAGTGGGGGAGTGGGACTAGAAAGGAAACAGTGACCCAAAAAGCCGGGGAACTATAGACCGGTGAGCCTGATGTCAGTGGTGGGTAAGTTGTTGGAGGGGATTCTGGGGGATAGCATTTACATACATTTGGGAAGGTAAGGGCTGATCAGGGTAGACAATGTGTCTTTCTGCATGGGAAATCATGTCTCATTAATTTGGTTGAGTTTTTTTGAGGAGGTAACAAAGAAGATTGATGAAGGCAGTTTGGTTGACATTGTCTATATGGACTTCAGCAAGGTCTTCATTTAAAGAAGAAAGAGCAAAGAAAATCTTACAGCCCAGGAACAGGCCCTTCGCCCTCCAAGCCTGAGCCGATCCAAATGTACTGTTTACATCTGTCGGTCAATTCCTAAGCATCTATATCCCTCTGCTCCCCACCTACTCCTCTGCTCCCCACCTACTCATGCATCTGTCTAGACGCACCTTAAATGAATCTGCCGTGCCTGCCTCTACCACCTCTGCTAGCAACACTTTCCAAACGCCCACCGCCCTCTGTGTGAAGTACTTACCGCGTGTATCCCCCTTAAACTGTCTACCTCTCACCTTCAAAGCATGACCTCTCGTTATTGAATCCTTCCACCTGGGAAAAAGCTTGTCTCTGTCCACCCTATCTTTAACCTTCATGATTTTGCAAACCTCAATAAGTTTCCGCCCCCCCCCCCAATCTTCTTTTGTCTAGTGAAAATAAACCTAACCTACTCAGCCTCTCTTCATAGCTAGTATTTAGTTCTAATTGGTAGGCAGATTAGTAAGTTTCAGTCACATGGGATACAGAAGAAGCTCGTCACAATTGGCTTGAAGGAAGAGGGGTATTTTTCAGACTGGAGGCTTGTGAGCAGCAGTGTGCTGTAAGAATCAGGACTGAGTTCACTGCATTTCATCATTTATGTCAAGGATTTAGATGTGAATATCGGGGCCATAGTTAGTCAGTTTACAGACGATATCAGAAAGGTGGTGTAGTAGATTATCTCAGAGTACAACAAGACCACAAATAGATGTGACAAAGGGGCAAGGAGTGATAGATGAAGTTTTATTTAGATAAAGACGAGGTTTTGTATTTTGTGAACGCAAATCAGGGCAGAAGTTATACACTTAATGGTCAGGTCCTGGTGAGTGTTGAGGAACAAAGGGACATAGGGCTGCAGGTACATTGTTCCTTGAAAGTGGAATCGAATGCAGACAGTGCGGTGCAGAACACATTTGGCACATTTGCCTTAATCAGTCAGAGCATTGAGTATAGGAGTTGCGGTGGCATGTAGTATCTGTACAGGATGTTGGTGAGGCCACTTTAAGAATACTACATACAACTCGGTTTTCTGCAGAAATGACTTACACAGATGTTCCAGGACTGGAGGTTTGAACTTTAGGGGGAGATTGATTAGGTTGAGGTGTTTACCCTGGAGTGTCAGAGATTGAGGGGTCACATTATAGAGGTTTATAAAACCAGCAGGGGCATGGATATTCTGAACAGCCACAATCTGCTCCCCAGGATAGGGGAGTCCAGAACAGGAGAGCATTGGTTAGAGGGGAGAGGGGGAATGATTTAGAAGGGACTGAAGATAAATGTTTTAGACACAGAGTGGTGTGTGTTGAGAAAGTGCTGTCAGAGGAAGTGGTGAAGGCGGTTACAATTGCACATTTAAATAGTATCTGAAAGAGGAGGGATATTGGCCAAATGCTGGCAAATGGAACTGGATCAGATTTGACATCTGATCGGAGTGAACAGATTGGACTAACGGGTCTGTTTCCATTCTGCATGACACTTTGAGTCGATCAGAGGAACGACGAATAATTCTGAATGGATCTTTCAAGTGGGAATCCTCTTCACTGGAAGTTTATCGTGCCTCTATGTTCACATTGATTGAAAGCTGCATTAAGTAAAGATTTGACAGAGAAGTGAGTCATGACGAATGGGACACAGACAGGAAAGTGGGGCTGAGTCCCCAACCTGATCAGCCACAATCTTAGTGCCTGGTGGAGAATTTTCAAAGTATCTAATGACTCACTCCTGTCCCTCAATCCCGTGTCCCTGTATTCCATTCAGTCCATTAAACCTGTTAGGCAGGAGCACTTAGAGGCTACTTACTTCTAAAACCTGGTGCACAGAAACAGAGGAGATCATTCGGCCCTTCAAGGCTGTCCCACACGCTTTGAGTTGATTTGAGAAATGTAATTGTAAAACCCAGGCTGGGTATGAAAGAAGCCCCTCATCTCTCTGTACAGAGCTTCCCCTCTCTGAAACTTGTGCTCCATTTGTTGGTCATGTTGTCGACCCAAATTCACTATGAATATAACCGCCATACCTCACCCAGCGATGGCTCACAAAATCCTCTGGTCTCCCTGACGGCAACATTCAAAAACAGAACATTCATGAAAATAACACCCACTAACTTTCCAATAACAGAATGTGAGAACATCAGACACAGGGACAGGTCATTCACTCCCCAACCCTGCCTTGCCTTTCACTAAGATCATGACTGATCTGCTCTTGGTCTCAAATCCTCTTTCATACCCAATTCTTCATCGCCCTCAACTCTCTGACAGGTCAATATCCATCTACCTCCTCTTCAAATACTTTCAGTCATCTGGCTCCCCGAACACTCTTGAGAAGAGAAATCCTGACATTCAATGCTTGAATGTTTGAAGAAAACCCTTGCCTATATCATGGCCTATTGATATGAACAAAAGAGGTTGACACAATGGGTCAGGTAAAAATGACTGGCCCTTATACAAAGGGTTCTGTTGACTTCTGTTGACATCAAGAAGCTTAACAAATCTGAACTTAATGGGAATCAGACTAATCTTTCCAGTGTTTGGAGTCAAACATGGCACAAAGGAAGATGTTCATCATCTCAGTCCTGGGTCACCTCTGTTGGAGATCCTCAGGGTAGCTTCCTCTTCACAAACATCTTCAGCTGCTTCATCAATGTCTCCCCACCCTCACCCTCCTCACCATAAGATCCGAAGTGGGGATGGTCACTGAGGATTCCACAATGTTCAGAATAATTTGTCGCCCCCGTCAGCTCCTGAACTGGACTGTGTCCATGAGCAGCAAGACATGGATTCCATTGAGGCTTGTGCTTTTAAAGAGTCTGTAACATTCATATAAATGACTGCCTGACACTGCACATTGCCACAGTAAACTAAGAGATCATTCCGCACCTTACACTGGTTTCACAGGAATATGAGGAAGTTGTTCAGCGCATTGACCCTATTGGAGAAGAACAGGGACAGCCCATTCAGTGCCTCCAATATATTACTCAGGAAGAGAAGGATTCTCGTGTGATGGGCCACACCAGAGCCCCTCGACAATATTTGAACGCAGTAGCCGAGACTCTAATGTTTTCTTATTTAAAGAAAATGTAAAGTGTCTGTTCTAGATGCAATGTGACTGGTCAAACAACTCGGTGTGAAGCATAACACCATTTAGTTTAACACGATGGATTAAATAAAACCAAAGAAAGAGGACTTTAGAATAACGTAATTATATTGGACAAGTTAACAGAATAATAGATCTATGAACCAAAACTAATGAACTGTTCCAATACTGGAAAATCACATGAACACAGCCCTTGGAAAAAAGGAATATTCAGACACTGAATGACACAAATATTTCTCCAATTCAGGATTTAAAAACAGCACCAAGAGAAAATTCATAGAGAGTAGCAGCCAGGAGACATTCACTAAAGCTTTCAACTCGGTGGAGACCCCAATAATTTCTGATGTTACTGAGAAACCAAAACGCAGAAATCCTAATCCGTGAGAGCTGACCATACCCATTTGAGTAAGTGGGAGCATGATCAGTGAGGAATATGATCAGGATTTGCAGCAGGACCTTAAATGGGCCGAATGAGGTAATTGATGCTGATTCCTGATGAATGGCTTATGCTCGAAACGTCGATTCTCCTGTTGTGCTTATCCAGCAAACCACTGTCTACTCTGATCTTCAGCATCAACAGTCCTCGCTATCTCCTGACTGATGCTCGAACATGATGACCAAGTGGAGCAGAGGCTGCACAGACAGACTGCTCCACGTTGTTCCTCGTAGCTCCGTCTGTCATGATACACACGTGGGACATTAACGTGGTTTTCTAGTGGTGAGGAGGGAAGCCATATGTCTTGTGTGAAGTCACAAGAAGGCACCTTCCATCTCCGAGAAGACAGCCTGGTGTTCTCTGTGTAGGACGGAAGCTGGTGGGAATGACGACCTGTTTCAGATGGAAGGTATTGTGGCTGCTGTTGGGGATTGTGAGCAACATGGCATTCAGTACAGGGTCACACGCAGCCTGCACAATAACGTGGGGAGAGTTAATTTAGGCATATAAACTATTAGGAAAGTCACGTTAGACTGATGAATGGACTCTCTAAGTTCAATTAATGCTGATCTTGTTCATGTTGATGTTGTCTAGTGCATGTCCTGTTCAGTGTAACCTGTATGCCTTACTCTGTCCAAGTCTATTTCCACCCTATGATCTTTCTGGCCACGCTTACTATGACCTGCCTACACTGCTCATAAATAAAGTGTTTCCCTGTACTGAGGTACACATGACAAGAAATCAAACCAATAACTCCTGGGTAAAGTATGGAATTTCTCTCCCTGTCAATGTCTGTTTTGGAAATAAGAGACCGATGCCACTCTTCGTGTTTCAGCATCACCATTTCTTCGTCTCTCACAGCTCTACAGGTTAAACACTCAGCTTATTCACTCTATCCTCATGTTACCATCATCCGTGTCTGTGGTACGGGAATCATTCCTTACAAAGGAGATCAAATCCGTACAGAGTGACCCTAATGCTCTCTCAGCAGGGCTCTACAACAGCTGTCAGATCGCTTTACTTATGTACTCGAATCATCTGACAATGAAGGACAGCACACCATTGACTGCGCCATTACTTACACAGGGTTTGATTCAGAGCAGTCAGCATAGACTTGTGAGTGGGAGATCATGCTCCCCAAATTTGTTAGAGTTCTTTGATGAAGTTACCAGGACGTTTGATAAGTTTCCACATAGCAGGCTGCTCAGGAAGGTTACAACACGTAGAATGCCTGGGAACTGTCCAATTGGATCCACAGTTGGCTTGATGGTAGGAAGCAGAGGGTTTAGTGGAAGGATGTTTGTCAGACCGGAGGCTGGGTCCATTGCTGTTTGTTATCTATGATTTGGTTGAGAATGTACGAGGTATGATTAATAAGTTTGCAGATGACACTAAAGTAAGTGGGAGCATGATCAGTGAGGAATATTATCAGAAATTGCAGCAGGACCTTAAATGGGCCGAGAAATGGAATTTAATATAGAAGCGTGAGGTCTTGCATTTTGGAAATTCAAATCAAGGTAGGAGTTTCATGGTGAATGGAAGAGCCTTAAGGGGTGCAGTGGGCAGAGAGACCTTCATGCTCAGGTGCACGGTTCCCTGAGAGTGGAGTCACAGGTAGACAGGGCAGTGAAGAAGGCATTTGGCACACTGGCCTTCATCAGGCAGGATATTGAGTATAGAAGATGGGAATTTATGCTGCAGTTACACAGGGCTTTGGTAAGGCCGCACTTGGAGTATTGTGTTCAGTTTTGTCACTTTGTTAAAGGGAGGATGTTATTAACTTAGAAAGAGTGCAGAAGAAATTTACAAAGATGTTGCCAGGACCCAAAGGTCTGAGTTATAGGGAGAGGTTGGACAAGATAGAACATTTTCTTTAGTGTGTAGGAGACTGAGGGAGTCCTTATAGAGCTGTATAAGATCACGAGGGGTATGGATAGGGTTAATGGTCTCAGTCTTTTTCCAAGGTGTAGAGAATCGAGGACGCGAGAGGATCAGATTAAGGTTAAAGGAGAAGGAATAAAAGGGAACCTGAGAGGCCACTTCTTTACACAGAGGCTGGTACGTGGATGAGCTGCCAGCAGATGTGGTTGATGGGGGTACATTAACAACATTTCAAAAGCATTTGGATAAATATGTGGATAGGAAAGGATTAGAAGGATAGGGGCCAACTGCAGGGAAATGGGGTTAGTGTGAATGGACATTTACAAGGTGGAGTCGAACCCCTCTGTTAATTAAAACAAACACCCAGAAAAGCTCTCCTCAGCTTGTAATCTGTTAAAATATGAGTGACACAGATCTCCTACATTCCACTATTTATACAAAGATTAACAAATTTATTTCTTAACTTTATTAGTGAACACTAAACAACAACTATTCACAAATACAAGCCCCTCTTTTCTTAGCTACTTACTATCTGACTCCAACTCTGTAAAAAATATGCTGTTCCAACAACCCACATATTAAACATTACAATCTCAAGACCACACAGTCTCTATCTTCCCCGCTGTGTTCACTCTTTCAGCTGCTGATCTCCCTGGGTCATTTTTTTATTGTAAAGAGGTTTGCATGAACATGTGTCTTTGATAGAGAGTGTTTGAGATGGCCAGTTAGCACTCCTGCTCTACAGCAATTGCTCTACTGTTGGATGGCAGTAGCTCTCCCTCCAGTGTTCAAAATACTGCTTTTATATACTTCCCATGATACAATAATTCTCATAATTTGATTGCTTTCTAGGTGTCCAAAGAATAATATTCAAATTCTGTTGGCATCTGGTATCCTGAGCGTTATTTAAACTCTTTGGCTACATTTGAATGGCTGTCAAAACAGCAACCAAAACCCAGGAATCCATTTCTCAGCTAATGGTGACATGTGCAACAGTGTGACCTTCAGCTGGCATCTGTGGCTTTAATTTCTATTCAGCAAAACCCGATCTGTTTTAAAGTGTCCATATATGTTTTTGTCTTCATAATATCTCCCCGCTTCAGAAAATAAAATGAACTAGCAGAATGAAAAGATGGCTACATTTCTTTTCCTCCAATTCTTAATCCCTATTTTATGAAATACAAAAGTATTAATCTCAGTTATATCATTCATATTAATTCTGTACACCAATACAACACTGGGATAAGTCAAATCTTATCTACACTTTTTCCTTTAAATCCGCGAAACACATCTGCTATCACATTATAGGAGACACAGCATGTACACTTTGTAAGTTTAAAGTTGGTGAGGTAAGACTCCAATGAAATAGTCTAATATTCTGGTCTTTAAATATTCCAAAAAATGCGAGAGATTTGTCGTTGTCCACAACCATCTCCGACAATTTGTTTGTCATATACACATTAAAATATTGTCAGGCCAGTGTGGAACTTAATCATTCTTGTTCAATAATGGAGATTTTCTATTTTTTTCTGTTGGATATTGAGTTTTTTCGCCAAGTAGCCAATCAGCCATTCAATTCCATCATCTTCTTTCTGCATCAATACATCTCTGACCCCTATATCCCGAGCATCAAACACAATCTTCAAAGGGTTTCAGAATATTTGGTGCAGCTAAAACTGGTGTAGTGATTAATCCTGCTTTAAAATTCTCAAATACCTCCTGGCATTGTTCTGTCCACCACAATTCTGTGTTCTTCTTCAGTAAATCCATCAGTGTTGCCAAGACGCTGCTGGAGATTTGAACAAACTTCCGATAGAATCCACTCATTTCCAAAAACCGAAGCACCTCTTTCTTCGAGGAAGGTCGTGGAAATTCCTCAAAGCCCTTCGTTTTTGTGCTCCATGGAGTCAACCTTCCATGTCGAATATAATGTCCCAAGAACATCACCTCTGCCTTCGCGAATTCTGTTTTCTTTAAATTTATTACCATGTTTGCTTCTTGTAATCGTTCAACATGCTCTGGCAACTGTAACATGTGAGCTTTCAATCACTTGCTGAAGATCACTACATCATACAGATAAGTTGCACAATTTGTTCATATGGCCACCCCTCTATTCTTGAGTGTTAAATGTGGCTGGTGCATTATTCATCCAGATGAAATACTCGACAAAGTTTTTTTGTCATCTCCGATATCTTTACCAGGTAGTTTAACTGACTTCACACTTTTTTTAATTTGAAAGGGCCTGGCTTTGAATGGTTTTCTTACCACTGGTGCGAAACAAATACGTCATCCCCACGGGAAATCGTTAAAGTTTCAGTGTTTTTATCTGCCACCTGCATCACTCTATACTGTGCCCTCTTCTTGTGCTGTTTAACTAACTCACCTACTCCATCCAATCTCTCTCTCACCTCTGACACATAATCCAAGTGTGAGATCTCCGACTTTGGTCCTGTCAATTTATATTTAATTAATTTCTAAGGACCTCTCACTTCATGCACGAATATTAAATCAAAGGAAGTAAAGTGAGTAGATTTATTTGGGGCATCTCTAATGGCAAACAATTTAATTCGGCACCTTTATCCCAACCATTCGGGTAATCCTGACAGTACGCTGTTAACATGGTCCTCAGTGTCTGATGCTAACTTTCCAAGGCTACCTGGGATTCAGGATGTGACGCACTTGATTTGAAGTGCTGTATGCCTAAGCTATCCATGACTTCCTAAAACAGCTGAGCAGTAAATTGAGACCCTTGGTCTGACTAAATCTCTCTGGGCAGTCCACAGCGAGTAAATAAAGCTACCAATCCCTCCACCTTCATTTTTGCCTTAACACTCCAATAATGGAATTGCCTCTGGAAATCTGGGAGACACATCCATAATGGTCAGCAAATATTGTTTTTTACTTTTACTTTAGAGAGGGGAACTACACAATTAATCATAACCCACATGAAGGGTTTCTCGAATGCAAGAATTGGCAACAAAGCTGCTGGTTTTATTACTGCCTGTGACTTACCTACCATTTGGTATGTATGTCACGTACAACAAAAATGAACCGCGTCCTTGTGCATTCCAGGCCATTAGAAATGCTTCTGTACCTTAGCCTGAGTCTTCTTTACACCTAGGTGACCGCCTGCAGAGAGTTTATGTGCGACCCGTAACACTGTACATTACTGCTAACACAATCTGGTGCACTTCGGCGCATTTCCCTTCTGCAGTAACCTATCGGGGTCTCCATTTTAATTTTATGATTCTATGTTTAAGTTAATAACGTTCAACAATATATTCTGATTCATTTTCTGTGTGTGTGAATGTGTGTATATATATCTGTTGTAAGTCCATTAGACTTTCTGGACTAAACACCTCTGCCTGATCCTCTGCCTGTTCAGGTTTTTCCTGCACCGTTACATTAAACAGGGTGTCAGTTCACTGAGCATCAACTCATTTGTCTTTTTAGATCATTTCTTCTTCCATCTGTAACTTATGACAGTGGGATCTTGTTACTTCACAGTCTGGAAAATATCCTGGGTAATTTTCTTTGAACTCACCAATTCCCTCATCTTCCTTTGGCTTCGCCACCACAAGGGGTGCCTCTCCCACCTTGCCTCCTGCTAAATCGTTCCCAAGAACAAGCTCTATTCCTAGAACAGATACTCTGTTACTCACTGTCACTGTTACTTCCCTAATCTCGATTTGGCATTCCAACCTGATGTTACACAAGGGAATGCTTAATTTCTGTTCCCATTCCACAAGTTATCACGTTCTTGATTATAATGCCAGAAAGAGTGAAAAAAAACTTTCAACTCTTACAATTAGAGGGTGAGAGAAAGTGAGGGCGGCAGATGCTGGAGATGAGAGTTGAAAAGTGTGGGGCTGGAAAAGTCCATCATGTCGGCAGCATCCGAGGGGCAGGAGCATTGACGTTTCAGGCATACGTCCTTCATCAGGAAAGTGGGGCGTAAGGGAGGGGGAAGGAGGTTGAGAAATAAATGGGTGGGTGGGGGTGGAGCTGGGTGAAAGGGAGCTTGGGAGGCAATTAGTAGATGTAGGTGGGTGTGATGGTGATAGGTCGTAGAGGAGGGTGACAGGACACCTATCGGTGGTAGGACAGCTGGAACCCTCAAACTGTACAGTATCAACGTTGACCTCACCAAATTCCAAATCTCCCCTCCACCAACCTCTCCCAGATCCAACCGTTCAACCGAGCACTGCCCTCTTGAACTGCCCTAACTGGCCATCTTCCTATCCACCTATCGACTCCACCCTCCCCTCTGACAAATCACAATCACTCCTACCTACATCTTCTTATTGCCTTCCCAGTGACCCTCCCACCAGCCCAGCTACTACTCTCATATTTATCTTCCAGCCCCCTTGTCCCCCCACCACCTTCCGGACGATGGGTTTCTGCCTGATATGCGATAGTCCTGCTGTTCGGAAACTGCCTGATCTGTTGTGCTTTTCTGGACCCTCACTTCTCAACTATTAGAGACTGAGCAGAGCCTGTATCTCACAAAATTATAATTTCTTATCCTTCTCCCCTGTTCTTTCTGAGTAAACGTTACCTGCAGAGGCGAATTCTTTACAGAGATCAGGCACTGCCTCCATACCCAGCCCTTGCCGAGGCTGTGCAATCTTCTGCAGCTCCTCGGCTGCACTTGGGGTTTCCTTTACCAGTTTCACTAATGTCACTGGCTTAGCCTCTTCTACCGCATCTTTCCCCAAAGTGTCTTCCTTTAACGCCCCGCACAGTGTGTCCCAGCTAACTGCAGTGAAAACAACTTTTTCCATGTGCCCTTCTTAAACCATCAGTACTGTAATTTTATGTGTTCCACTCCCTTACAGTGAGACCACCTGAGGCCTTTCACCACCTTTCAACCCCCTTGGGCTTCTTTCTTCACCTGTGGTAAACTATTATGAGCTTTGTAATGTGTGATCTTCCCTTCTCCCAATTTCTATCCCCCACAGGATGAAATTCCTGCCAGAAGCTAAATTTCATCACATGCCACAATGCATATTTACCTGCCATTTCTGTCGCGCTTTTCACTTCTTGAACTTTCTATTCATTCACATGAATTCTTACTATCTCTGGAAGTGAGTCTTTTAACTTCTCCAGCTGATTAATCTTCCTTCAAGCCTCACAGGTCTTATCCATTTTTAAGGCCATAACCCACCTATCAAAATGACTGTGGTTAATTCTTTCAAACTCAGTATAAGTGTGACCTGGTTCCGTCTCTATTTTTCCGAATTTCTGTCTATATGCTTCAGGTACCAATTCATAACGAATCAAAATAGCCAATTTGACATCTTGATAATGTCTGGATCCCTCGTCTGATAGCGCTGCACATACCTCACTAGCTGTGCCCACCAGATTAGTCTGAACTAGCATTACCCACAAGTTCACAGGACAGGTCATCTGCCGTGTCATTTTTTCAAATGAAATAATAAAAGATTTTGACATTTTTCTCACCGAAATATGGCAAGTTACTAACCTAGTTGAATACATCCCTACGTTCTCCCTTCATCTCCATTCTGTTAATTTAACTTTCTTACCTAATTCCCAACTTCTGAATTTCAATTCCCCTCTCTCTTTCTTTCTCTTCTCTTTCTCTTTTTTCTCTCTCTGTTTCCATCCCTTTATTTATCTTCTAACTCCAGTTGCCACATTTGCAATTTAAGTTTTGATAACTCTACTGCAGTTGCCTATTTCTCTGATACATCAAAGTGCTTGACCAACTCCATTACAATTCCAGCTTCCCTTTTCTCCCAGGTTAAACCCAATTCCAACCTATTGGCTCATTCTAAAAAATGTCCTCCTTCTGTCTTTCTAAATTTCCTTGGAAAATTCGGGAACCTCTTCAGTAATGTTAAAAGCCATTTCCCTCACGTTTCAATTAACCAACCACAAGTAACAAAATTAAACGAATTTTCCCAATGGTTTCATTTGAAGCTCAAAGTCACTAATTGCAATGAGTTGGAATTTGCTAGGATCTGTTGTATCACAGATCTGTTCAAGTCTGTCCAAATGCCATATGGCAAGGCCCCAAAATGTTATAACATCAATGTCAAACCCCTCTGTTAATTAAAACCACATACCCAGAAAAGCTCACCTCACACCATAATCTGTCAAAACGTGAGCGACAGAGAACTGCTAAATTCCACTAATAAACAAAAAAAAACACTTATATGGATGCAAGTTAGCTCACTGAGCTTGAAGGCATGTTTTCAGAAGTTTCGTCACCATGGCTATGTTTCTTAAATTGGGTGATGTCATTTCCGGTTATTTTAACAATAGAATGTAGACAGAATCTAAATTGATGAGTTTATTGATGGACTTCTGGTTAGAATACCATTCCTCTAAGAAGGTCCTTGCGTGTCTTAGTATGTGTGTGTGCTTTGTCCCAGTCAAAGTGGTGCCCTTCTTTGTCTGTATGTATGGAACATAGTGAGAGTGCGTCATGTCTTTTGGTGACAACTTGGTGTTCATGTATCCTCGTAACACAACAACAGGACAGTTTCAATGGTGGAAAAAAGATAGTATATATACTGTTTAATCAATGTGTGTGTGTGCAGATAAGTCACAAATGATGTATAAAATTGATAAAATATTAAAACATTATTTGATCCTCTCAACGTTCCCTCTTTTTCTGGGATTCCCAACTCTAATTTCTCATTCTTACCAGGATGTGTGCTCCAAATTCTTGATTCTGGTGTCCCAACTTATTTCAATATATTGGCCTGCTGGGTTCTTTCCAAAGCTAGTGTCTGTCATATCATTGCAGACAAATATTCTGGCATCAGACTTAGCATTTGAAGATAATACTCTGCTGTACGTGCACTGTATAAATACCACAGCACACAGGCATTGCAAAAATATTGGAGGATGTTCATCTGCTTCTTTCGAGAATGTGGTTTTCTCATTTTCCATATCTCCATATCTATATACTCTCTCTCTCATTCTCCCTTTGTAGCTGGTTTAGAATTCCAGCAATTATTCTTCGTGTCCCATCTCTCAAAGCTCATTCTTTTAGTTTACATCTCTTCAAGATGTAATGTGGTTATAATTAAGCAATGTAACTACAAAGACATGCGGGCGTAGCAGGCCAGAGTTTATTGGAAGGGGAGCTGAGCAGGAAAGACCATGGAGCAGCAATGGGAGGAGGTTCTGGGGATAATTTGGAAGATAATACAAGAAATGCAACCCCAAGAACATGAAACATACTCATGGGAGGACAAGGCAGCCATGAGTGATAAGGCATCAAATCAAAAGAGAATATATACAATGTGGTGAAGATGATTGGGAATCCAGAGAATTCATTGGCTCTGAAACTACATAACTCTGGTATCACTGACACTACAGAGCTCTTAATCATGATTAGGGAAAGAAACAGAGGAAAAATAATCACTTTAAACACAGAAGATTGTATTTCTCAAGAAAAAAGATTCAGGTGAATTAAACATTTGAATTAAGATCAGTTAAGTACTTTTGCAGAATGTGTCAGATTGGAAGCAAGACCCGGGGAGACAGACCCACAGCAGAATGAGAGTTTGAAAATTGAAGTATTTCCACATCAGAAACCAAATTAGGTCACTGAGTGCAGGGCTAATGGGTGAATGGGTCTCAGTGAGAATTGGGGAACAGAGAGCAGAATTGCATTGCAGATATTGCAGCTGGAAACTGCGTATTCATGTAGTGCTTTAGACCACAGCAGCGGGAGAAGCAGAACAGCATCCAACCACAACCTGTAACTTTTTTGCCAGGATAACACCTCAGTCTGCCATTACCATCAACACCATCTATTGCTCAGTGACGAGTGTGGGGGAACATGTCAGAGTCAGAATCACATGAACCTTAACCTGATGGTAACTCATTAAAGCTACCTGACTTGACCAACAGATCAGAACGAAGCCCTGCAGTCCTGCCACATTCAGTTATAAATGGTGATGGACGATTAAACAAATGACTGGAGGAGAGGGCTCCACAAACATCCCCATCCTAAATAATGGAACAGACCTGCACATCAATGTAAAAGAGAAGGATGTTTTATCTGCACCAACTTCTGCCAGAAGTGTTGAATCGATGATAATCATCACCCACGCCATGATGCCCACAAAATCACAGATGCCAGTCTTCAACTAATGTGATTCGCTGCACGTGACATGACGAAACAGCTGAACTCAGGAGATATGACACAGGCAATGGGCCAGCACACCATTCCTGCAATAGGACTGAAGACTCGTGCTGCACAACAAGCCGTGTCTATGGGGGAGCTTTCTCATTCCAGCTCCAACTCTGACATCTCCCGAACAATGTTGAAAATTACTCAGCTAAGTCCCGTTCCCTAAAACGGGAATAATTACAATCTGATATTTTACCAACACCTCAGTCCCATCACGACAGTCAAATTGGTGGGAGTTGTTTTTGTCAGAGCTGTCATGCAGCACAGAAATACCCTGCTCAGTGTTGTCTCTGACAGGTCCCCATGTGGTTATGGTGCTGTTGTGGAAATGTCACTGGATTACTAATCCAGACCAGGCTAATGCTCTGACAGCGGGTGGAAGTTAAAGACAATTAATAAAATATCGAGATCTAAAATCTGGGGTCAGTAACAGTGACCTTGAAGTCAATATCGATTGTAAACAGAACTTCCTTCTCCAATGTACTTTTAGGGAGTGAATCTCCCGTGATTTCCTGGGCTGGCCTAAAACTGACTCCGAAGACCCTGACATGTGATAAACGTTTCAATTGTCTCTGAAACGGCCAAGCAAGGGCACTCATTTGTATCGAACTGCTCCGAGGTCTGAAAGGATGAAACCGGACAGAATATCCGGCCTCAGCATCAGTGTCGGAAAAGGGAATGGGAACAAATTCCTGTCGACCCTGCAGAGACCTCCTTCCTTACATCTGAGAACTTGTGACAACATTTACCGATCTTTCCCACAGACTGAACAGAAACAGCGGGAAAGGAGTAGGTCATACAACACATTGAGCCTCCCCCATTCTAGTTCAAGGAAAAAAAAATCTCAATGCAATTACCCCACATGATATACATATCCGTTATTGCGAGTAACCTTGGGAAAATTTAAAATAGGAAATGCAGTAGTACGTTTGGTCCATTGAGTTTACGAACCAATTCCATGTAATGATGGTTGGCCCTTCATTTCCACACCGTACTCCTGCTCTCCCACCATCCCTTTACTGTCTCTAAGTCCTTACTTATAATCAGTGTCTCAGTTTCCAGGTGCGAGTGAATTCCCCAGGGTCACCAGTCAGTGAATGCAGACATTTATTCTCATCTTATTGCAGAGTGACCTGCCTTACCTAATACTGTAGTTCCTTGCTTTAGTCATCCCAGCCAGGGGAATATCATCCCTGCTTTTAATCTGTCTCACCCTGGCAGAGTTTTGTATATTTCACGGAGATCTCCACTCATTTCCCTAAACCCCATGGAATATGCCCCAAAATCTGCTCCCACAACAAGCCCGTCATCCCAGAGATCAGTCTGGTCATCCTTCACTGCTCTCCCTCAATGTCAGGTTGGTCCTTTATTAGGTAAGGAGACCAAGCCTGCACACAATATTGCACAATACTCGAGATGGGATGTCTCCAAAGGCCTGTACAGCTGCAGTAAGACACCCTTTCTCCTGGACTCACATCCCCTGAAATGAAGGTCAACACACCATTATTCTTCTTTACTGCTTTCTGTTTCTGCAATATTGCTTTAAGCGAGTGGTGTACAAGGATATGCAGATCCTTTTCCGTGTTATAGCTCCCCACTTGGTGGGTCTGTGTACACTGGTCAGCGTGTCAATGCCATGCCCAGTATTGACTTCTGGTTACAGAACTCACTGCGCTGCAGGGACCTCAGAGGTTGATGCAGAAGGAAACAACAAAAAGGAGCATATGGCCCTTTGTAAATCAATGTGTTTCAACCAATCCTTTTCAAATTGTAGGATTCCAGTTTATCATTTCCACCAAAGGGCACACCGTCACCTCTATCCACATTGTTTTCCATCTGTCACGTATTTACGGATTCACTCCACTTGTTTTCGTCTTCTTGGTGCTTTTTTACATCCTCCGCACCCACTCACAATCCCACATCCATTAGTGCTGTCAGCAGGCTGGGATGTATTGCATCTGATTCCAGCAACCAAATATTTAAAGGACATTGTGAACAGCTGGGCCCCAAACACCGATCTCTGTGATACCTCAGCAACCGCCCTCTGTTAATTTCTATTTCTGTATTTCATCAATCTGGGTGTCACTGGCTGGGCCAGCATTTATTGCCTGTCCCGAGTTGCTCTTGAGAAGGTGATGGTGAGCTGCCTTGTTGAACACCGCAGTCCCCCTGCTGTGGTTGACCTCCAATCCATTAGGGAGAGAATCCCAGGATGCTGACCCAGCGACTGTGAAGGAGCTGTGATATATTTCCAAGTCAGGATGGTGAATGGCTTGGAGGGGAACCTAAAGATGATGGTATTTCCATTCATCTGGAGCCCTTGTCCTTCTAGATAGAAGTGGTCGTGAGTTGGGAAGATGGTTTCTGAGGATCTTTGGTGTATCATTTCATTGCAGCATGTGGATAGTAAAACACTGCTGCTGCTGCGCGTTGATGGTGGAGCATTGTGGATGAAGGGACAGTCAAACTGGCTGCTTTGTCCTGGATGGTATAAAGCTTCTGGAGTGTTGTTGGGGCTGCACTCATCCAGGCAAACTGGGAGTCTTCTGTCACACTTCTGACCTATATTGTATTGACATGCATTTTAGATGATGGACAGAATTTTGGAAATCAGGATGTGAGTTACTCGCCGCAGCATTCCTAGCTTCGGACTTGCTCTTATAGTCACAGTGTTCATGTGGGGAGACCAGTGAGGTTCTGAGCAATGATTACCCACCAGGACTTTGATACTGGGGGATTCAGTGATAGTAACATCATTGAATGCCAAGGGGCAGGTTAGATTGTATTTTATTGGTGATGGTCATGGTCTGGCATTCGTGTGGGCTGAACATTACTTGCCACTTGCCAGCCTGGATACTGTCCATTTCTTGTCGTGTTTGAACATGGACTGCTTCAGTATCTGAGGAGCCACAAATGTTGCAGAACATTGTACAATCATTGGCGAACATCCCGACTTCTGACCTTAACATGGAGGGAAGGTCATTGATGAAGCAGCCCTGAAGAAGTTTCTGTTCACTGCTCGAGGGACTCCTACAGACATGGAGCTGAGTTGACTGACCTTCATCAACCACGACCATCTTCCTACGTGTCAGGTATGACTCTAAGCAGCGGGGTGTTTGCCTCTGATACCCATTGATTCCAGTGTTGCTAAGGCCCCTTGATACCACACAAGGTCGAAGGCAGCCTTGATTTAAAGGGCTGTCACTCTCACCCCACCTCTGTAATTCAGCTCTTTTGTCCATGTTTGAATTAAGGCAATGAGATCCGGAGCTGAGTGGTCCTGGGGGAGCCCAACCTGGTCATCATTGACCAGGGTATTGCTAAGCAGGTTGCTGCTTAAAAGCACTGAGACCTTCCACCACTTTACTGATGATCGAGAGTAGGCTGATGGAGTTGTAATTGGCCGGATTGGATTTGTTCTGCTTTTTATATACAGGAGATACTTGGGGTAATTTTCCACATAATCATGAAAAGCCATTGTTGTAACTGTATTGAAAGAGTTTGTTTAGGGGAGTGGCAAGGTATGGAGCACAAGTTTTCGGTACAATTACCAGAATGCTGTCAGAGTATGGACCCTTTGAGTATTCAGTATCTCCAACTCGAATTGGTTGATGACTTGTAACTGAATTGCTGAGGACCACTGGAGGAGGCTGAAATGGATCATCCACTCAACATTTCTGACTGAAGGTCAGAATGCATCAGCCTTATCTTAGACACTGAAGTGCTGGGCTCTTCCATCATGGAGGAAGGGGTTATTTGTGAAACCTCTTCCTCCAGTGAATTGTTTAATGGTCTCCAACGTTTCTCGACGAGATGTGGAAGGACTGCAGAGCTTAGATCTGATCCTTTGCTTATGGGATCACTTAGCTCTGTTCATCACTTACTGCTTATGCTGTTTGGTGCACACAAGTAGTCCTGTTTGGTGGCTTCACCAGGCTGACACTTCATTGTCAGGTTTGCCTGGTGCTGCTCCTGCCATCCTGCACATCCATTGAACCAATGTTGATCCTCTGGATTGATGGTAATTGTTGCGAGGGGGATATGCCAGGTCATATGCCACTTGCAGCGTGGGTTGGTACCTGGGACTTCGATGTTGTGGCCATTACAGAGACGTGGGTAGAACAGGGACAAGAATGGCTGTTGCACGTTCCAGGGTTCAAATGTTTTAGTAGGATCAGACATGGGGGTAAAAAAGGGGGAGGCGTGGCATTACTTGTCAAAGACAGTATCACAGCAGTGGAATGGACGATGGAAGAGGACTTGCCATCTGAGGTAGTTTGGGCTGAGGTTAGAAATAGGAAAGGTGAGGTCACCCTGTTAGGTGTTTTCTACAGGCCTCCTAATAGTCCTAGAGAAGTAGAGGATAATATTGCGAGGATGATTCAGGAAAAGAGTGAAGGTAGCAGGGTGGTTGTTATGGGGGACTTTAACTTCCCAGATATTGACTGGGAGAGCTATAGCTCGAGTTCATTAGATGGGTCGGTGTTTGTACAATGTGTGCAGGAGGGTTTCCTGACACAATATGTCGACAGGCCAACAAGAGGGGAGGCTATATTGGATTTGGTTCTAGGTAATGAACCAGGCCAGGTGTTGGACTTGGAGGTAGGTGAGCACTTCGGGGACAGTGACCACAACTCGGTGACTTTTACTTTAGTGATGGAGAGGGATAATCGTGTGCCGCAGGGCAAGAGCTATAGCTGGGGGCAGGGAAATTATGATGCAGTGAGGCATGACTTAGGATGTGTGGATTGGAAAAACAGGCTTCAAGAGAAGAACACTAATGAGATGTGGAAAGTGTTCAAGGAGCAGCTACTGCGTGTCCTCGATAGGTATGTACCAGTCAGGCATGGTGTAAAGGGCCTTGTGAGGCAGCCGTGGTTTAGTAAGGAATTGGAGTCCCTTGTGAAAGGGAAGAAGGCGGCATATGTAAAGATGAGGCGTGAAGGTTCAGTAGGGGCGATTGAGAGTTATAAGGTAGCCAGGAAGGAGCTAAAGAGGGAGCTAAGAAAAGCGAGAAGGGGACATGAAAAGTCTTTAGCTGGTAGGATTAGGGAAAACCCAAAGGCTTTCTATAGGTATGTCAAGAATAAAAGGATGACTAGGGTAGGTATCGGTCCTGTCAAGGATAGTAGTGGGAAGTTGTGTGTGGAGGCGGAGGAGATTGGAGAGACATTAAATCAGTACTTTTCATCAGTATTCACTCAGGAACAGGACACTGTTGCTGATGTGAATATGGAATCACAAATAATTAGAATGGATGCCCTGGAAATATGCAGGGAAGAGGTTTTGGGAATATTGGAAAGGATGAATATAGATAAGTCTCCTGGGCCTGATGGCATTTACCCCAGGATCCTATGGGAAGCTAGGGAGGAGATAGCAGAGCCATTGGCCTGGATTTTTATGTCGTCGTTGTCAACAGGAATAGTACCAGAGGACTGGAGGATAGCGAATGTGGTCCCATTGTTCAAGAAAGGGAGTAGGGATAGCCCTAGCAACTATAGGCCAGTGAGTCTGACTTCAGTGGTGGGCAAAGTCTTAGAGAGAATGGTAAGGGATAAGATTTATGAACATCTGGGTAGGAATAACGTGATCAGGGATAGCCAGCATGGTTTTGTGAAGGGCAGGTCGTGCCTCACTAACCTTATTGAGTTCTTTGAGAAGGTGACCAAGGAAGTGGATGAGGGTAAAGCAGTAGATATTGTGTATATGGATTTTAGTAAGGCGTTCGATAAGGTTCCCCATGGTAGGCTAATGCTAAAACTTCGGAGGTATGGCATTGAGGATACATTAGAGGTTTGGATTAGGAATTGGCTGGCTGGAAGGAGACAGAGGGTGGTAGTTGATGGATTATGTTCATCTTGGAGCGCAGTTACTAGCGGTGTACCACAAGGATCTGTTTTGGGACCATTGCTTTTTGTTATCTTTATAAATGATCTAGAGGAAGGACTTGAAAGCTGGGTAAGCAAGTTTGCGGATGACACAAAAGTCGGTGGAGTTGTGGATAGTGAGGAAGGAAGTGGTAGGTTACAGCGGGATATAGATAAGTTGCAGAGCTGGGCGGAAATGTGGCAAATGGAATTCAATGTAGCTAAGTGTGAAGTCGTTCACTTTGGTAGGAATAACAAGATGATGGATTACTGGGCTAATGGTAGGCTACTTGGTAGTGTGGATGAGCAGAGGGATCTTGGTGTCCATGTACACAGATCTCTGAAAGTTGCCACCCAGGTAAATAGTGCTGTGAGGAAGGCATATGGTGTACTGGGCTTTATTGGCAGAGGAATTGAGTTCCGGAGTCCTGAGGTCATGTTGCAGTTGTATAGGACTCTGGTGCGGCCTCATCTGGAGTATTGTGTGCAGTTTTGGTCGCCATACTATAGGAAGGATGTGGAAGCTTCAGAACGAGTGCAGAGGAGGTTTACCAGGATGTTGCCTGGAATGGTAGGAAAATCTTATGAGGAAAGGCTGAGGCACTTGGGGCTGTTCTCATTGGAGAAGAGAAGGTTTAGGGGAGATCTGATAGAAGTGTATAAGATGATTAGGGGTTTAGATAGGGTAGATACTAAGAACCTTTTACCGCTAATGGAGTCAGGTGTTACTAGGGGACATAGCTTTAAATTAAGGGGTGGTAGGTATAGGACAGATGTTAGGGGTAGATTCTTCACACAGCGGGTTGTGAGTTCATGGAATGCCCTGCCCGTATCAGTGGTGAACTCTCCTTCTTTATGGTCATTTAAGCGGGCATTGGATAGGCATTTGGAAGTTATTGGGCTAGTATAGGTTAGGTAGGATTCGGTCGGCACAACATCGAGGGCCGAAGGGCCTGTACTGCGCTGTATCCTTCTATGTTCTATGTTCTATGTTCTATGTCATGAGGTTGTGTGGCTGTACAATTCTGCTCCTATAGATGAACCACAGCACCTTATGGACACCCAGACTTGAACTGTTAGATCTGTTCGAAGTCTGCCCTATTTCGCACTGTGATAGTACCACCCAAAATGGTGAATGTTATTCTCAATGTGCAGGTGTGACTTTGTCTCCACAATGACTATGCGGTGGTCACTCTTAACGATACTGTCATAGGCAGATACTTCTGCAATTGGCAGATTAGTAAGGCTGTGGTCAAGTGTATATTTTTCTCTTGTTGGTTGCTTCACTGCCTGCCGCAGAACCACTCTAGCAGTTATATCCTTTAGGACCCAGCCTTCTCGATCAATAATGCTGTAGCTGAGATACTGTTGGGGGTGAACATTGAAATACCCCACCCAGAATGCTACCCTCAGTGCTTCCTCCAAGTGTTGGTCAGCATGGAGGAGTACTGATACATCAGTTGAGAGATGCTGGTACTTGGTAATCAGCAGGAGGTTTCCTTTCCCAAATGCAAACTAATGCCATGGGATACGGAGACACTGTTGAGGACTCCAAGAGCAATTCCCTTCTAACTGCATCCCACTGTGCCGCCACCTCTGCTGTGTCCATCCTGCTGATGAGACAGGACATATCCGGGGAAGGTGATGAGGTGTCTAGGTCATAGTCATACTCACAGAATCATACCTTACAGACAATGTCAGGCTGCTGCTTGATGAGTCTGTTTATTTCTATTCACTGTTTACTGCCAGCTGTCCCATTCTCAAAACATGTCCATATATTAGCCCCAATCCACTCAGATTTGATATTGCAAATTGGGCTTGGAGCTTTACCAACATTTTCCTAAAAATCAAAATGTTTTACATCCATTACTGCTCTTTCATTTGTCAGCCAGTCTGCTTCTCAAACATAATTCCCATTTCATAAATCTATGTTAGTGTTGTCTATGACTATTACTTTCGGCCACAATAATTTCTGCTAAACCATTTACTTACTATGTTCTATGTTCCACGTACTCTATCATTTTCCCACACCAGACTTGGTTTTCCTTATATTGTTAGAAAGTTTTGTGAAGACAGAACTGAAGTAGTGGCTTCATAGTTCTGCCATTTCCCTGTTCCCCATTCTCCATTCTCTGGTTCCAAACTGTAAGGAAACTACGCTATTTTTCTCATATTTCTCACATTGACATAATTTAACAAGCTATTACAGTTCACACTTATAACCCTAATGAATATAACTCTTCAGAAACCCATCACTTCCTGCCTTAAAATGCTCCAATAATTGACCTTCCCCATGGTACACTCACGGGAGCAAAGACTCTGTGCCGACCGAAGTACAGCACGATCTATATTAGTCCCACTTTCTACAGCAGTCCCATAGCCTGGAATGTTAAAACACTTCCAAGTGCTTGCCCAAGTACTTTTTAACGATTGTGAGGTTACTCGTGATAATTCCCCTCTCAGGAAGTAATCCCAGAAGCCCACACCTCGAGGTGAAAAAATGTTTAAATCATCTCTGAACCTCAAACTTTTCACTTTAAAAGTGTGCTCCTTTGTTCTTGACCCTCTGACTAAAAGGAACAGCTGCTGTCTATCCACCCTGTCCGTGTCGCTTATAATCTTATCCTTCTGAATCACTGACTCCTCAGCTTTCTCTGCTCCAAAGTAAACAACCCGAGCTTATCCAGCCTCTCTCCATAGCTGATATGTTCTACCCCAGGGAACATCCTGCTGAATCACCTCTGCACCCTCTCCAGTACAATCACATCCTTCCTGGAATGTGGCTCCCAGAGCTACATACAGGATTCCATTTTGGCCGAACCAAAGCCCTGTATAGGTCTTAAATGTCCACCCTGATTAGGAAACACAATGCTCAATGTCCAATTCTTAACTAGTCCATTAACCTGCCCAGCAGAAAGTGAAGACTGCAGATGCTGGAGATCAGTGCTTAAAAAATATGTTGCTGGAAAAGCGCAGCAGGTCAGGCAGAATCAAATGAGCAGGAGAATCGCCGTTTCGAGCATAAGCCCTTCTTCAGGAATCTGCCCAAAACATCGATTCTCCTGCTCCTTTGATGCTGCCTGACCTGTTGCGCTTTTCCAGCAACACATTTTTAAGCATTAACCTGTCCAGTCACATTCAGGGATGTGTGGAGAAGCACAATCTGAGCTTCCCAGTGTGCTGCCATTCATTGAGTCCTCCACTGCCTGGTTCCTTCTCCCAATGTGCATCACCTCATATTTATCAGGGTTACATTCTATCTGTTATTGATCTGCCCATCTGACCATTTCATCTTCAGCTTCCTGTAACTTAAGGCCTTCCTGCTCAATGCGAACCAACCTTTATGTCAAACGTACACTTACTTATCACACCTCCCTGCCCCTCCACCTAGCCCCCTCCACATTCACATTTGTTTTTGTTATGAATAACACAAACAATAAGGGACACATCACTGATCCCTGTGGTACACCAGGGGTCACTGGTCTCCAGTCACACAAACAGCCTTCTCTCACTACCCTCTGCCTCCTGCCACTAAGACAATTTTCGTTGTAACTTGTCAAGTTATCATTTATATTGCGAGATTTTACATTATTTTTCAGTTTCCCAGCTGGAAATTTGTCAAAGGCTTTCCTACAAAGCTAACCAATCGACCTCCTCAAACTAATTCAATCAAATTCATTACATGTCACTTCCTTCTGATAAAGTCATGATGGTTATCCCTGATCAGACCTTGCGACGCTGATTGGAGTTCAATTTTCTCCTTCCCTATTTTGTCCAGTAGTTTCCTTAACAGTGACCTAATACTCGCTCGTCTATTGTTCCCTGGTCTATCTCTCCCACCCGAACTGTGAAGTGGAATCGTGTTAGCAGTTCTCCAGTTCTCTGGCACCTCCCCTATCGTCAGATTCTAATTAAAATATTCAGTCAGAGTCTTTCCTCCATTCACCCCAACAGCAGCCTGTGATACTACTCATTCAGACATGGAGATAGGTCCAAATTTATACAGAACAAAGCCTCAAATCCTTTCTCGTATTTTACATCAATCTGTTCAAGAGTTTTCCCATCCATCTCCTTGAATTCTGTACTTGTCTTCTCCGTCTCTAAAGTAAAATAGATGTGAAAGTCTCATGTAACAATCCATCAATGTTCTCCAGCTTGACACACAGATTGCCCCTTTGGTTTCTAATGGACACTACCTGTTTGCTGATTATTCTGCTCTACTTGTCCGTGTAGAATATCGTGGGATTCTCCCAGATCTCACCTACTTGTACTTCTCCATGTCCCTGTTATTCAGTCCCCTCTATGTTTCTAAGTTTCACCGCAACAACCTCTCATATTTCAAAACTCGAGATCACAGGGTGAGTTTCCACATCAGAAAATCTTGCCGTTTTAGGGATGAATCTGCATAATACCTTTTGCAGTTCCTCTGTAGTCAATATCTTATTTCTTAGATTGTGACTCCGAACAATACAAAATACTTTCATGAACACTCGATACAACTGGTGCATGACGTCTTCTATATTCCAATTACGATCACCTGAATGTAAAACTATTTTTTTTCTTTGCTATTTTCATATGTTCTTCCTAATACCTCTCGCTTTAACTTTTCTTATGAGCTTACTGTGTGAGTTTTTAAAAAAAATCTCATGAATATTCAACTCTACGTTATCCATTGGTTCTTCATTGCCTATGTCCACAAGAATCATCTTCAAACCATTCCAAAAAAAAGTTTGCCACTTCTGGTTTTCCTTTCATCGGTATATTCTCACCCTCCCAAGTTATGTTATTACCTTCTACATGTGTAGTCGCGTGTTCTTTGTAATCGAGTCCAACAGACACCTGACTGCGGATGACAAGATAACTGCTCTGTAGTTCACCCCTCTCCATCTTCATCCTTTCTTAAATGGTTGGATAATATTTGTAACCTTTGCCTTATACAGATTGGCTAAATGACTTTCGAGAATGTGTCGGAAGATAAAGTAAAAATCCGCGATGCAATCAACATGTCTATTGCTGATTCCTCAAAAATCCTTGTATGAAGTACATCTGGTCTGTCAGATTTATAAATATTCAATCCAGCTTTCTTTTCAAAGATGACCTCAACATTGATAAGAATAATCTTAGACCTTACTTATCCAAGTCCCATGGTCACTTGGTATTTCTGGAAGAATTTCTGGACATTCTTCCAATGAAGATAGACGCAAATAAACTGTTTCTTTTCCCTGAGATTTCTCTGTTCTCTGCAATAAACTATCCTGAACGCACACCAACTGTTCCACATTTGACCTTGTTTTCATTTTTTTTTCATACCTTGATAGATGCTTTTTAGCAGTCTTTATGTTTTTCTTTCGTTTGCATGCTTTTTCTCTTTTCAATTTCTTCTCAGTTTCTGGATCATCCTTTGCTGGGTCCTACATTTCTCTGAATCCACTGGATTACTACAACTTGGCATTTTTCTAAGCTGCTTCCTTTCATCAAATAGGTAAGTGAAGGTGCGGTTGAAAGTGATACTCGGAGAGGAGGGTGGACCAGATTGATAGCAAGGAAGGTGGACGCATAGGAATGTACAAAAGGGCGGTGCTGACTTGGAAGGTTGGAGTGGGATAGGGTGGGGTTAGGGGAAATGGGGAAATCCACTATGATCCCCTGTGTTTGGAGGGTCCCAAGGCAGAAGAGGAGGCTTTCTTCCTGCAGGGTTCTGGTGGCTCGGGTTTGGCGATGGAGCAGGTCCAGGACCCTCATGTCCTTGGCAGAGTGGGAAGGGGAGTTAAAGTGCTCAGCCACAAGGCGATGGAATTGTTCAATGAGGCTGTCCCAGAGATGTTCTCTGAAATGTTCCACAAGTTGACCTTCTGCCTCGCCAATGTAGAGAAGAACACATTGGGTTCAATGGATGCAGTAGATGAGGCGGTCTGTCTCCCTTCATCACCTATCACTTTCAACCCCACCTTCATCTACCTCCCGCAATCCCTGCTAATCTCCCCCCTGCCTCACCCCCCTTCTCATTTATCCCTCAGCCCCCTGGGCATATAAGCTTCATTCCTGATGAAGGCCTTATGCCCGAAACATCGATTTATCTGCTCTTAGTATGCTGCCTGACTGTGCTTTTCCATCACCACACTTCCCCTCTGATCCCCAGCATCTGTAGTCCCGACTTTCTCCTCACACCTTGTTGGCTTGCATGACTCATATTTATAACAGTTACTTCAAATAAAACAAAAACTGTCATGTTCTCAAACAGCATTAAAGAAAACCAGTACATTGTGATCACTGTTCCCAAAATGTCCTTTCCAGCAAATTTTTCAATTAGCTCTTCTGATCACTCAACACCAATTCCTAAATAACCTGATATCGAGCTCAGTGCTTAACATAATGCTCATGTAAACCATCTCACACGTGGTCATGAAATCCATTTTTCCCAGCATTAGCATTCAATTGGGTTAACAGAGTTTAGATATAACTTAAACAGTACATTATCACTGCAGTAGCCACAAATGTGTATAACTCATTTCCTGTTTTATAACATAACCAAAATATGTGTATTGCAGCTTTCACTTTGATATATAACTCCCATCAATGTTTGCTCCTCCTTGCTTTTTTTTAATCTCCACCTTACTAGATTCTGTGGAATCTGAGCGATGTGGGCTCTGGGGAGATTGATGGTAGAGATCATCTTGTCACATCATTTATGATCTTCTCAAACTTGAATTACTCCAGATCTCCCGTTATGCTGATGGAGTAGAGAAGGACAATGATCTTCCAACAATGCTCTGTATTCCCCCAGAGAGCTGAGACTGCTCTAACCTAGATGGGCACCTTCCAGCAGGCCGGTAAAGTGTTGCTGCTGTTGTACAGGCTCTAAGTGAGATCGTATCTAGAGTAGTGTGTGCAGATTTAATCTCTTCAATGAAGAAAGGATGTTGTTACATTGGAAGCAGCTCAGAGATGGTTCCCTCAACTGATTCCTGCAATGAAGGTGCTAGCTTATAATGAAATGATGATCAGGTTGACCCAGTAGCCATTGGAGTTTACAAAGATTCAAGATGAACTTATTTGAACATAAATGGCAGAAGGAGTGAACGAGTGAAGTGAATTACACAGATAGTGGAGGAATCCGTTCCGTTCTCCAGCCTGTTACACAGGAACAACAGGAGGATATTCAGACCTTCGACCCTGTTACACCAAAACAGGATGAGGCTATTCAGCCCCTGGAGCCTGATATACATTTAGAGAAGGAGGCCAATCAGCCAGTCGAGCCTATAACATTAGGCCATGCTGCACCAGTATCCTGTTAAACAGCAACAGGATCAGTCCATTCAGCCTTCTCAAGTCTGTAACATAGGAACTGGAAGATGTCACACAGTGAGTGGAAATTGTTACACTGGGATAACAGGAGGCCATTCAGACTCACCGAGCCTATTGCAAGGGAATTGGATAAGGGTTAAAAACTATCTGACACTTCTTTCATGAGAAAGGAAGAGGCAATTTAGACACATGTCTGTTGTGTGGGAACAAGAGAAGACCAATCAATCCCTCGGTCCCATCTCTGGAAGAGGAGACCGTTCAGTATTTCCACCTGTTATAGAGAAGTATGAGAAGACCCATCAGCCCCACAAAATGTTACACAGCAACAGTAAGATTCCATAATCTCCCAATCCTCTAAAGCATCAACAGGAGGATGTCATTCTGGCCTTGGAGATGCTAACATGGGAACACCAGAAATACATCAGCCCATCGAGTGTGTACACCTGCAGGATGATGAGTCCATTCAGCCACACGTGGCTCTTACACAACATTTGGACCAGATCTCTTAAAAACGTGTGCCTTTTAAACAGGAATTCAAAGAAAACGTAAAGCTTTTCGAAAGGGAAGAACTTGTAATAATGGTATACATTAGGGATGAAAGTGTAACAATAAACTATTGTAATTTAAGGCAAATTGTTAGAGTCCATTGTTCAAGATATTTGCAAAGTTAATCCAGAATTCATCTGAGTCAACATGGTTTTACTTAGGCTAAACCGTGTTTGAATTGTTTGCTTGAGTTATTTGAAGATATCACAAACAAGGTGGATCGTGGGAAAACTGGAGATGGAACATATCTGGCCTTCCTGAAGGCATTGGATGTGTTGCTTCTCCAAAGAGTAAGTGGTAATATCCGACAACATGGGTCTAGGAGTAATTTATTAGCTTGGACGGAGGATTGGTTAACCAACAAAATGGAGTCAGATGGAATAAATGTATAATTTTCTTTTGGAAATGCAATTTGTGGGGTGACATTGATTTCAGTACTCATGCCTCAACCATTTGCGATCGATGGAATGACTGTACTCTGTTGATGGGATCGAAAATACGATGCCACATTTTCAGATGACACTAACATCGGTGGGAAATTACTTCAGAATGATGGTGCAAGAGATTTTAAATCTATATGGATAGGTTGGGTGAATGGGCCAACATTTAGCAAGGAAAATTAAAGTGAAGATATATGGGGATTTTAGGGTGTATGTTTTCTCCCTGATTTGTGGGTTTGATATCCAGACATTTCATTACCTGGCGAGGTAACATCATCAGTGGCGACCTCCAAGTGAAGCGAAGCCGTTGTCTCCTGCTTTCTATTTATATCTTTCTCCTGGATGGGGTTCCTGGGGTTTGTGGTGATGTCTTTTCCTGTTCGTTTTCTGAGAGATTGATAGATTGCATCTAAATCTATATGTTTGTTTCTGGCGTTGTGTTTGGAGTGCCACCACAAAGAAAAGCCACCATTTCGACTGGGACAAAACATCTATCCTGGGACAGGCTAAGCAAAGACATGCCAGAGAATTCCTAGAGGCCTGACACTCCAACCACGCCATAAACAAACGCATAGATCTAGATGCCATCTATCAACTCCTCAGAAAACGAACCGGAAATGACATCACCACAAACCCCAGGAACCCCATCCAGAAGAAAGATATAAATCGAAAGCAGGAGACAACATCTTCGCTTCACTTGGAGGTCGCCACCATTGATGTCATCTAGCCAGGTAATGAAACGTCTGGATATCAAACCTACAACTCAGCGAGCAAACCAACATTCTAAATCTCAACCTGAGCTACA
Source organism: Hemiscyllium ocellatum (assembly GCF_020745735.1). Classification (NCBI taxonomy): domain Eukaryota; kingdom Metazoa; phylum Chordata; class Chondrichthyes; order Orectolobiformes; family Hemiscylliidae; genus Hemiscyllium; species Hemiscyllium ocellatum. The sequence continues at coordinate 41,931 of NW_026868054.1, read as the reverse complement.
AACCTTCACAAACCTTGCAAAAGCCATGGGCGCAACACGCTACAACTTGCCCGTAGATGGGAAAGGAATGCCATCCGAGAGAGTTCCACTCGCGAACAGCTGTACTACCTGCATGAATGTTTAAGAAAACAACTACTGCCAAAATGTCTGCAATATAAACGCCGATAAACACATCTCAAGCCAAAAGTTTAACAGAACAAAACGGCCGCAGAATGCTCCGAGAATTAATCAATGACGCCAACCACAGACTCTGAAAATACACACGGGAAATTGCGCGCCAAAAGCCGTTATTCAAACAAGCAACAAACCAAGTATGGTCAGACGTGATAGAACAAGCCATCAACACCAAACACCGACAAAGACAGATAAAGAAAAATCGGGACGTGAAGAAAAAACTGGACAAACTCACAAAAAAAAAACACAAAACCGCTAACACAGGGACATGGATAAAGAACTTATCAGACCGGACCCTATCAGACACAGAAAAAGCGCTACTAGTCAAAGGATTAAATTTCAATTACCGAGACGCTGACAAGAAGGAATTACTTGCGGCATTAGAAACCACATTGAAGGGCAACAATCTCATGGAAGAAACACAACAAACGATCAGACAGACAGTTGCACCTATTCTCAGCTGAAAGAGGGAAGGAAACAAACTGACCACACAAGAAAAGAAAGCCCTAGAAAACCGCAAAAAAGACAAAGACATCATTATATTACCTGAAGACAAAGGTCGCTCACAGTCATCCTGAACAGAAGGGACTACATAGAAAAAGCTAATGCACTACTCGCAGGCACCAACACCTACCAACAGGTGGCGCTTGACCCGACCACACAACTAGGAAACAAAATTACTTATCTCCTAAGAAAATTACACAATTCCGGACAATTAAACAAGACAGAATTCCAGAAAATGAAACCCGATGGGACCAATACCCCACAATTCTAGGGAGTACCAAGAATCCATTAACCAGGAGGCCCCCTCAGACCTATAGTCGCACTACCCAGAACACCAATTTACAGACTAGCCAAAGAACTACACGCAAGACTAAAATACCTAGTAGAAGATTCACAACACTCCATCCACTCCACCCAGAAAGTCCTAAAAATCATCAAAAACGCCAACATAGAAGAAGACGAAGCAATGATCTTATTCGACATAACAGCACTCTACACCTCCTTTAACATCGACCTGGCAACGGAAACACTTACCACACTTTTAGAAGAGACCATCACACACACCAACCGCCATCAATCACATTACCAATGAAAATATCATGAAGTTAATGGACCTGTGCCTCACCACCCACTTCACCTTCAAAAACATAGTCTACAAGCAAACCAACAACACACCCATGGGATCTCCACTTGATCAGGATTCATAGTAGAAGCGGTAATGCATGGACTAGAACAAACAGCCCTACCAATCATCAAACCAAAGATCTGGATTCGCTACATAGATAACACTTTTGGCATCACAAAATGAAACAAGATAGAAGAGACATTTAACATCATCAACAACACTCTCAGACATAAAGTTCACCAAGGAGGAAGAAACCGACAACAAACTCTCATTCCTGGACGTCACAGTCGAAAGAAAGGACAATGAAGAACTACAAACCTGCATATAGAGAAAACCGACAAACACTGACCAAATACTTAACTACACCAGCAATTATCCCAACACACACAAACGAAGCTGTATCAGGACACTATTCCAACGAGCCACCAGACACTGTAGCTCAGACGAGATACGCAAAACAGCGGAGAACCACCTATACGAAGTATTCAAGACGAACAGATACTCAAGAAATACAGTGCGCAGATTCCTCAAGGACAAACCACGACAATCAGACCAAACACAGCCAGAAACCCTAACGACCTTACCATACATCAAAGAAGTTTCAGAAATGACAGCCAGACTACTGAGACTCCTCGGAATCCTAGTAGCACACAAACCCACCAACACTCTAAAACAAAAACTAACCAACTTAAAAGACACAGTACAACCCATGGACAAAACCAATGACATCTACAAAATTCCTTGCAAGGAGTACCATAAACACTACGTAGGACAAACAGGAAGAAAGTTAACCACCAGGATCCACGAAAACCAGCTAGCCACAAAATGACACGACCCTCTCTCCCTCGTAGCCCTACACACGGATGAAAAAATCCATCATGTTGACTGGGACAACACATCTATCCTGGGACAGGCTAAGCAAAGGCATGCAAGAGAATTCCTAAAGGCCTGGCACTCCAACCACAACGCCATAAACAACACATAGATCCAGATGCCATCAATCAACTCCTCAGAAAATGAACCGGAATTGACATCACCACAAACACCAGAAACACATCTTGGAGAAAGATCTAAATATAAAGCAAGAGACAACAGCTTCGCTTCACTTGGAGGTCGCCAATGATGATGTTACCTAGCCAGGTAACGAAATGTCTGGATATCAAAACTACAGCTCAAGGAGCAAACATACACCCCAAATCTCAACCTGAGCTACAAACCTTCACAAACCTTGAGAAAAAAAAATGGTGCTATTCACGTTGGCCAGTATTAATGGAGAGACAAATTATTATCTAAATGGCGAGAAAGTTCAAAGTGCTTAGGTGCAAAGGGATCTGGATGTCTGCTTGCATATCACAGAAAACCTGCATATGGGACATACCAGGAAGTGAACAACCGCTTATCACACCCCATATCATTATTTCTGAGCTACACAATGCCAGCATTCGATATACTAGGGAGCCAAAACCCAAGGCCCGGGAAAGATACAAAGGGACAGAGAGATTCACATTAAGGACTGAAACAGACAGTTAATTAACTGTAAAGATTTGTGGAAATATGGGGAAAAAGTCAGGGCAGTGGGACTAACTGGAGAAGTGAGATCTTCGTGAGTAAAATTACAAGAATGAGAACATTCAATAAAGGCATTGCCAGATCAGCTGAAATGGTTTGTTACATCAAAATCTGAATCTGCTTCACAGAACACCACAAACAACATTAACTGGGTCAAGATGACAGCCCAGCATGGAGAGCTGTGCAGATCATGCTCGCGTGTTGCTCAGTAAACTGCACTATCTGCCCAGTATGAGAGTATTGCAAACTTTACTATCATATGCTAACTATATTCACATCAGTTTACTGCCTACAGTGGGAAGGTTTGCTCTCTCTGCTTGTATGTGTGTGTGTGTTCATCAGGGAGAGAGAGAGAGAGAGAGAGAGAGAGAGAGAGTGCATGTGTGCCCGTGATTGACGTGGTTAAATGAGAAACTCATTGTCTGAGAAAGAACGCACATGAAGAAAACAATTTTAAATACGAACAACTGGCAGGCTTTTTATTAATCAACAGAGAGAACGAGGGAAGTTTCATGGACAGATACGGTAAAGTGTTTGAGAATGTTAAAATAAAGGCATTGCCAGACACAACAGCAATATACGTCAGCGTGCATGAATGACAGATGGGTGGGAGTTTGGTGTGAGTTTGAATCAGATTTGTTTGGGCAGGTTTGAAGCCGGGAGCATCAGCAGCAGATTCTTGCCTTCATTGAGACTGTATTTCATACCTCATGATTCAAACAGCAGATGGAATAAACCAGTGCGACATATTCTGGACTGATGAGTATTTCAAGTTAGAAATGGTCAAGGAATGGTGTCAAGAATCAGCTCAGTGTCAAAGGGATCTCCCACTTTTGTGACATGTCTGCTTCTGCTGCAGATATTGTACAGGGATGGGATGGAAACAGTAGAGGAAGTGGAGTTTGTAACCAGAACAGTAGACAATGACCTCCATGCTCTTAACAGCAAAGGCAATGATATAATGAATTGTGGTTCTCCCCTGAAACAGAATAGGTCAACATAGATACAAGGAGTAACACTGCCAGAGCAGAGAGCGTGACAGTAATTGAACACCTTCATTGATGTCAGTTAGTAGTGGTCTGTAAAGTGAATATCTGGATTGAGAGATTCCACAGGAACAATAATTTTGGCAAGATGTGTAGACTATATGAAATAACAGTAATACAGTCATAACTGGTTTATAGAAAACAAAATCTGGACAGTGACACTCACCAGGAACGCCAACGATAGCCAGGAAGGGATAATAGAAGTATTGAATAATGAGAATAGCGTAATAGATCCGCCATGATAATGACAACCAATCAAATGCAGAAAGATACCAAACATAAAAGGATAAACTCCTGTCTATTGTTGAAATATTCCTGTCAAATGTTCTCAGATTCTGATCCATTGTTGGAATATTCCAGTCTAATACTCCCAGATTCTGATCCATTGTTGGAATATTCCAGTCTAATGTTCTCAAATTCTGATCCATTGTTGGAACATTCCCGTCAAATGTTCTCAGAGTCTGATCTCTCCTCCCCCACTCTCTGGATCTGCTGATCCCCAGCAGTGCTGTCGGTGATGCTCCCACTCATGTTATGGGTTGACTCATTGTACGGAGGCCATTTATCATTAAAAGATGGAAACTCTCCACTGAGATAATTAGAATCCACGGAGGTTGCATTAATCACAGTCACTGAACAAACAGACTCAGTTAACCAGTTCCATACATCACTTTTCATTTACTGGTTTTGAATGGAATAGTTGAGGTTTGCTGAGGGATGGACCACAAATCTTTCAAACTTCTTAATCTTTTTTTCCTTGTATATGAGAATATTAACAGACCACGGCAGCAACCTATATTTGTTCCACTCTGTTTATGAAAGGAGGCAGTTATATAAAAAAAAACAAATGGGCTGCATAAAAAGAAGTCGGTTGGGCAAGTTTCGAGATACCTGAACACAAAGTGCGGTACTTATTGACCAGTGTGAGGCTACTCATGGTTTTAATGCCCTGCTATCAAATCCTTTTGTAACCTTGAGAAAGAGCATTGAGACTGCTGCTCAGGAACTGGCCAAAACAATTCTGTTCCTATGGACCTCTAACAGAGGGATAAGAGAAGGCCATTCAGCCCATATTAGTCTGTTGCTACTTGAAAAGGTGGAAAACTGGAATATTGGCACATTTTGCCAACATAATCATTCAAAACAAAGGGATGTGTCACTGCAGCTGTATGAGGTGTTACTGAGAGGGCACCTGGAGTACATTGTGTTTTCTGTAACTGAGAATGGTTGGACCCCCATTAGATACAGTTTACCGGCAGCGCGTAATCCACGGGTTGCTGTGTCATTTGATGTCTCGGGTGTGTTACACAGGGAAAGGAGGATGCCATGAAATCTCTTGAGTCTATTTCTGAGGGACAGGAAGAGGTCATTCAGCCTCTCCAGTCTATTACAGAGGGACAGGAGGAGCCAATTCAGCCTCTCGAACCTGTTCCAGAGGGGCAGGAAGTGTTTATTTAACTTTCAAATCTGTTACACATAAATATTAGTTTCAAACTAGTTGTGGAATAGGAACGACCTGATGTAAACATTAAAGTTCTAACTTTCAATAAGGCCAATTTTGAAAGTGTTAGGCGAGCCCGGTGAAAGATTAATTATGATACCCTATTCACAGGGAAAGGGATGGTTGGAAAATGCAAGGCGATTAAAACTTGGTGTCAGAGAGTCCAGAGCCATCGTATTCCTATTAGTGAGATGGGCAAGGCTGGTGTCTGCAGGGACTGCTGGATAGCTAGATATATTGATGCTCTGGTCAAGATAAGGAAGGAGGCATATGTCAGGTAAACAGAGCTGAGATCAAGTGAGTCCCGAGAGCAGTATAAGGGAAGTAAGTGTATAATGAATGGGGAACTCCAGCTAGAAAAATATGGGCATGAGATGGCTTTAGAAATAGGGTTAAGGAGGCATTGAAGCAACTCTACACGTCCTTTAATGGCAAAATATTAACTAGGGAGAGAATAGGGCACCTTACAGGTCAATAAGGCTACCTATGTGCGTAACCATAGGAGATGGAAGGATTACTAAACAAGTATTTCTCCTCAGTATTTAATGTAGAGGAGCTTACAACAGTGAGAGAAGGAAGAAATATATAGTAATATCTTGAATAGTATCTATATTACAAGGAGATATCGGACATTTTAAAACATACAAAGGTGAACAAATCCCTGTGACCTGATCAGTTGTATCCCAGAAGTTTGTGGGAAGCTCGGAAGGAGATTGCTCAAGTCTTTTGCTGATATATCTGTATTATTGATTTACACTGGTGAGGCGTCAAAAGACTGGAGGGCTGCTAACATAGTGTCATTATTTAAGAAAGTAAGGAAAATACAGCTAACTATAGATTGGTGAGCCTGACGTCAATGGTGACTAAATTGTTGGCGGGGGGTGGGGTGGGGGTGTTGATGGAAAGGATGTATATGCATTTGGAAAGACAAGGACTGAAGAGGGCTTTGTACATTGGAGATCACGTCTCACTGACTGGGTGGAATTTGTTGAGGAAGTGAAGAAGATGATTGATGACAGCAGGACAGTGGATGTTTACTTTATGCAATTCAGTAAGAAAACCAAAATGTTCTACATGGTAGACTAGTTATCAAGGTTAGACTGCCGGGAATCCTGGAGAGCTCGTCATTTAGGTCCAATTTTTTCTTGAATATTGGAGATAGGGCGTGACAGTGGGCATTTGTTCATTGAACTTGGAGACATGTGACTAGTGGCGTGCCACAAAGATCAATAGTGAGTCTTTTGTTGCTTATGCAAATCATTTGTACTTGAGTAAGTGAAGTATGGTCAGTAAGTTTGTAGATAATTCCAATTTTGGTGGTAACGTCGACAGTGAAGAATAATGTCTCAGAATATAATAAGGCGTTGATTAGGTGAGCCGAGGAGTGGCAGATGGAGTTTATTTTAGATAAATGTGAGGTGTTGCATTTTGGCAAGAAATATCAGAGTATGAAATATAGGTAGGGTCCTGTTGAAAGTCGCCAATCAAGGATAACTGCACAGAAATTATGGAATCCCTACACTGAGGAAACAGGCTATTCTACCCATCGAGTCCACACCGATCCTCTCAACAGTATCCCGCTGGACAAATCCCTACCCTATCCCGCTGAGCCTGCATTTCCCATGGCTAATCCACCTCGCCCACACATCCCAGGGTACCATGCACAATTTAGGATGGTCAATCTACCCTTACCTGGATACCTTTATACTGTCAGAGGAAAACATAGTACCCGGAGGAATCTCACACAGACACGGAGAGAGTGTACAAACACCACACAGTCAGTCATTCATGGATGGAATTAAACCCAGATCGCTGTCCTGTGAGGCACCTTGTGGTGCAGGTTCTCAGTTCCTTGAAAGTGCCGTTACAGGTAGACAACATAGTGAAGAAGCCATTGTTGATCTTCCCTTTATTGGTGTGTGCTTTGATTCTAATCATTTGCATGACGTGTTGGATCTGTACAGGATATTTGGCCACTTTTGTAATATTGCCTTTAATTCTGGGCTCCCTGCTGTCGGAAAGATGTTGTCAAACTTGAAAGGATGCAAAAGAGATTTGAAAGAATGTTACAGGTGTTGGAGGGTGAGAATTACAGGGAGTGTGTGAATAGGTTGGGAATATTTTCAAATGTTATTGCTGAGTGGGGACCTTAAAGAGGTTTATAAAATCATGAGGGGCACAGATAAGGTGAGCAGTCAATGTCTTTTCCCTGGATAGACGAGTCCAAATAAAGAAGAAAAAGGTTTAAGATGAGAGGGGAACGATTTAAAAAGGGACATGAGGGACAACATTTTCGCATAGAGACTGCTGTATGTGTGGATTGAACAGCCAAAAGAGGTGGTAGAGGCAGGTACAGTTACACCATTTTAAAGGCATTTGGATGGATACACGCATGGGAAGGGTTTAGAGGCAGATGGGCCAACTGCTGGCAAGGGGGACGAGATTAATTTAGGATAGTTGGTCGGTATGGATAATCAGACCGAAGGATCTTTTTCTGTGCTGTACATCTCTGAGAGTCTATTGACAATTAAGTGTTTAACATTGGAACAGAAGGTGGTTATTCAGCTTCTGAATTCTGTCAGTCAGCTTGTTTGCTCAATTACTGACAGCCAAATACAAAAATACATCATTCAGATTTTGATGGTGTTTTACAGAAACAGGCTTTTAGTCAAGAAAAGCTGTAAAGAATGTGAAGAGACCATTCCACAGAAGCAGCAGTTAAGCACAGAGCTATTGGAGCCTGTTACTCTGGAGCAGGAGGAGGACATCTACTTACACAAAACTTTGCTTAGGAGGAAGTCGCCCAGCTGCTGAAACCTGGTACACGGAGAAAGGAGGCAATCACTCAACTGTTCGAGACTGGGACAAAGGAACAGGAGTCAGTCACTTAACTGTTCGAGACTGTGACAAAGGAACAGGAGGCAGTCATTCAACTGTTCGAGACTGTGACAAAGGAACAGGAGGCAGTCATTCAACTGTTCGAGACTGGGACACAGGAACAGGAGGCAGTCACTCAACTCTTCGAGACTGTGACAAAGGAGCAGGAGGCAGTCACTCAACCGTTCGAGACTGGGACTAAGGAACAGTCATTTACACAGATCCCCATTAGACCATTGTTTACAATAGGGTTGCTCAACCTCACTAACCTCCACATCCAGCCTACCGTCTAACTTCATCACCGCCTTCTCTGTCAACTTTCCTCTCTAATTGCTAACTTTTTAAGTTGAAACTCTCTGCTTTTCTTCTGTCCTTTTCTCTCGTTCTTCTTCATTTCCCTTTCTTTTATTTCTACTTTTCATCATAATTCAAACTGTTTCAATTCCTTCTCATTTTCAAGGTGCCTCATTTGAAATTGAATTCTAGCCATTTCCAAAGAGTCTGATGGCGTTTCCACCAAATGCAATTGCCGAGCTATCGCTGTAATTATCTCACATTTTCTCACAGACAATCGCAAACCCAACTCCAGCTTGTCTGTCAATTCCTACAGTTTTGCCTTCATTACCTGTTGTAAAACCCCCAACTTCACTTTTCCACACCCAGAGAACTCTTGGTGACTGAATCTTTATACAAAAAATACCAACCGAATTCAACATCGAGAAAAAAGACACGAGCAACTACCTTACGCGACCTTTGAACCCAATAGTCTCCTGGTGCATTCTCTCCAGTGTCGGCATGAGCTTATTCTGGATGCTTTGGTATCCTCCCACAATCCAAAGATGTGCATGTATTGGCCATGATAAATTGTTCATAGTTTTCAGGGATGTGTGGGTTAGGTGCCTTAGTCGGGGTAGATGTGTAACAATAGGGTAAAGGAATGGGTCTGGGTAGGTTACTCCTCGTAGGGTCGGTGTGGACATGTTGGGTCGAATGGCCTGTTTGCATACTGTATGGATTGTAATTGTAAACCCAATTTGGTATTATCGACTTAGAACCAGACAAGAGACCCCAGTATGCTATAGACCAACCAGACCGCCTCAAACTATTTTAAGAAGGTACCTTGGATGCCGATCTTTCCTTATTTTAAAGGTAGATGTGAAGTGGGAGTTCCAGATGTGATGCTACTGGTCAAACCACTCACCATTAAGTAAAACGCAATATATTTAAACACTCTAATGAAAATCCAGACAAAATGAGGAGGAATTTAGAATAACTTAACTATTGGAAATCTTAACCGAATAATGGATGCAGTACCTTCTACAAATGAACTTTTCCAATATACTAAGATCACCTAAACACACCTCTTGGTAAAAAGGAACATTCAGGCATGTGTTCCTGCATACGGTTCTCCAATCCAGGAGGAAACAGCATCAAGTGAGGTTCCAGAGAGAATAGCAGCTCGGGATAATTTACTAAAACTTCCAACCTTCTGGGACCCCAAGCACCTGGTGATTGTTATAGCTACAATAAAAAGAAACCTAGAAAGCCTGGTCTGTGCCAGCTGGCCAGTGTACTACAATTTATTTTTAAAAACCCTAAAAGCCCCGTAATTTATTTACTTGAGTCATTTTCAGTAGGCAGTTTGGCTTTTAAGATCTCTTACTAAAATAAAAAGGATAAAATAACCTTTTATTAAAAAAAAGTGACAGCATTATCAGGCAATTTAGATGCCTGGTCCTTTACTCAGTGGGCTACCTCGTGTTACTGATCGCAAGATCAGCAGAGAGGGACAGCCACAGGTACTGACCAAGTTACAAGGATGTTTCTCATAACTTCTGAAACACGCCTATCCATGGACCATCATATGGGACATACCAGGAAGTGAACAACCGCTTATCACACCCCATTTCATTATTTCTGAGCTACACAATGCCAGCACTCGATACACTAGGGAGCCAAAACCCAAGGCCAGGGAAAGATACAAAGGGACAGAGAGATTCACATTAACGACTGAAATAGACAGTTAATTTACTGAAAAGATGTTGTGGAAATATGGGGAAAAAGTCAGGGCAGTGGGACTAATTGGAGAAGTGAGATCTTCGTGAGTAAAATTACAAGAACGAGAACATTCAATAAAGGCATTGTCAGATAAGCTGAAATGGTTTGTTACATCAAATTCTGAATCTGCTTCAAAGAACACCACAAACAACATAAACTGGGACAAGATGACAGCCCCTTTCGGAGAGCTGTGCAGATCATGCTCGCGTGTTGCTCAGTAAATTGCACTATCTGCCCAGTATGAGAGTATTGCAAACTTTACTATCATATGCTAACTATATTCACATCAGGTTACTGCCTACAGTGGGAAGGTTAGCTCTCTCTGCTTGTGTGTGTGTGTTCATCAGGGAGAGAGAGAGAGAGTGTGTGTGTGCGCGTGATTGACGTGGTTAAATGAGAAACTCATTGTCTGAGAAAGAATGCACATGAAGAAAACAATTTTAAATACGAACAACTGGCAGGCTTTTTGTTAATCAACAGAGAGAACGAGAGAAGTTTCATGGACAGATAAGGTAAAGTGTTTGAGAATGTTAAAATAAAGGCATTGCCAGACACAACAGCAATATACGTCAGCGTGCATGAATGACAGATGGATGGGAGTTTGGTGTGAGTTTGAATCAGATTTGTTTGGGCAGGTTTGAAGCCGGGAGCATCAGCAGCAGATTCTTGCCTTCATTAAGACTGTATTTCATATCTCAAGATTCAAACAGCAGATGGAATAAACCAGTGAGACATATTCTGGAGTGGTGAGTATTTCAAGTTAGAAATGGTCAAGGAATTGTGTCAAGAATCAGCTCAGTGTCAAAGGGATCTACCACATTTGTGACGTGTCTGCTTCTGCTGCAGATATTGTCCAGGGATGGGATGGAAACAGTAGAGGAAGTGGAGTTTGTAACCAGAACAGTAGACAATGACCTCCATGCTCTTAACAGCAAAGGCAATGATATAATGAATTGTGGTTGTCCCCTGAAACAGAATAGGTCAACATAGAGACCCGGAGTAACACTGCCAGAGCAGAGAGCGAGACAGTAATTGAACACCTTCATTGATGTCAGTTAGTAGTGGTCTGTAAAGTGAATATCTGGATTGAGAGATTCCACAGGAACAATAATTTTGGCAAAAGTGTAGACTATATGAAATAACAGTAATACAGTCATAACTGGTTTATAGAAAACAAAATCTGGACTGTGACACTCACCAGGAACACCAACGATAGCCAGGAAGGGATAATAGAAGTATTGAAAAATGAGAAGAGCGTAATAGATCTGCGATGATCATGACAACCAATCAAATGCAGAAAGATACCAAACATAATATGATAAGCTCCTGTCTATTGTTGAAATATTCCTGTCTAATGTTCTCAGATTCTGATCCATTGTTGGAATATTCCAGTCTAATGTTCCCAGATTCTGATCCATTGTTGGAATATTCCAGTCTAATGTTCTCAAATTCTGATCCATTGTTGGAACATTCCAGTCTAATGTTCTCTCCTAAGAGTCTGATCTCTCCTCCCCCTCTCTCTGGATCTGCTGATCCCCGGCAGTGCTCTCGGTGATGCTCCCGCTCATGTTATGGGTTGACACATTGTATGGAGGCCATTTATCATTAAAAGATGGAAATTCTCCACTGGGATAATTAGAATCGATGGAGGTTGGCATTAATCACAGTCACTGAACAAACAGACTCAGTTAACCAGTTCCATATATCACTTTTCATTTACTGATTTTGGATGGAATAGTTGAGGGTTGCTGAGGGATGGACCATAAATCTTTCAAACTTTTTAATCTTTTTTTCCTTGTATATGAGAATATTAACAGAACACTGCAGCAGTCTATATATGTCCCACTCTGTTTATGAAAAGAGGCAGTTATAAAAAAAAAACAGATCGGCTGCATAAAAAAAAGTCTATTGGGCAAGTTTCTAGATACCTGAACACAACGTACGGTACTTATTGACCAGTGTGAGGCTACTCCTGGTTTTAATGCCCTGTTATCAAATACTTTCATAACCTTGAGACAGAGCATTGAGATTGCTGCTCAGGAACTGGCCAAAACAATTCTGTCCCTATGGGCAACTTACAGAGGGATAAGAGAAAGCCATTCAGCCCATATTAGTCTGTTGCTACTTGAAAAGGTGGAAAACTGGAATATTGGCACATTTTGCCAACAGAATCATTCATAACAAAGGGATGTGTCACTGCAGCTGTATGAGGTGTTACTGAGAGGGCACCTGGAGTACATTGTGTTCTCTGTGTTTCTGTAACTGAGAATGGTTGGACCCCCATTAGATACAGTTTACCAGCAGTGCGTAATCCACGGGTTGTTGTGTCATTTGACGTCTCGGGTCTGTTACACAGGGACAGGAGAATGCCATGAAGTCTCTTGAGTCTATTTCTGAGGGACAGGAAGAGGTCATTCAGCCTCTCCAGTCTATTACAGAGGGACAGGAGGAGCCAATTCAGCCTCTCGAACCTGTTCCAGAGGGGCAGGAAGTGTTTATTTAACTTTCAAATCTGTTACACATAAATATTAGTTTCAAACTAGTTGTGGAAGAGGAAAGACCTGATGTAAACATTAAAGTTCTAAATTTCAATAAGGCCAATTTTGAAAGTGTTAGGTGAGCCCTGTGAAAGGCTGATTAGGATACCCTATTCGCAGGTAAAGGGATGGTTGGAAAATGCAAGGCGATGAGAACTTGGTGTCAGAGAGTCCAGAGCCATCGTATTCCTATTAGTGAGATGGGCGAGGCTGGTGGGTGCAGGGAGTGCTGGATGGCTAGATATATTGATGCTCTGGTCAAGATAAGGAAGGAGGCATATGTCAGGTAAACAGAGCTGAGATCAAGTGAGTCCCGAGAGGGGGAAAAGGGAAGTAAGTGTATAGTCAATGGGGAACTTCAGCCAGAAAAATATGGACATGAGATGGCTTTAGAAATAGGGTTAAGGAGGCATTGAAGCAACTGTACACGTCCTTTAATGGCAAAATAATAACTAGGGAGAGAATAGGGCACCTTACAGGTCAGTAAGGCGACCTATGTGCGTAACCATAGGAGATGGAAGGGTTACTAAACAAGTATTTCTCCTCAGTATTTAATGTAGAGGAGCTTACAACAGTGAGAGAAGGAAGAAATATATAGTGTTATCTTGAATAGTATCTGTATTACAAGGAGATATCGGACATTTTAAAACATACAAAGGTGAACAAATCCCTGTGACCTGATCAGTTGTATCCCAGAAGTTTGTGGGAAGCTCGGAAAGAGATTGCTCAAGTCTTTTGCTGATATATCTGTATTATTGATTTACACTGGTGAGGCGTCAAAAGACTGGAGGGCTGCTAACATAGTGTCATTATTTAAGAAAGTAAGGAAAATACAGCTAACTATAGATTAGTGAGCCTGACGTCAATGGTGACTAAATTGTTGGCCGTGGGGGCGGGGGTGGCGGGGGGGGGAGGGTGGTTGATTGAAAGGATGTATATGCATTTGGAAAGACAAGGACTGAAGAGGGCTTTGTACATTGGAGATCACCTCTCACTGACTGGGTGGAATTTGTTGAGGAAGTGAAGAAGATGATTGATGATGGCAGGACAGTGGATGTTATCTTTATGCAATTCAGTAAGAAAACCAAAATGTTCTACATGGTAGACTAGTTATCAAGGTTAGACAGCCGGGAATCCTGGAAAGCTCGTCATTTAGGCCCAATTTTTTCTTGAATATTGGAGATAGGGCGTGACAGTGGACATTTGTTCATTGAACTTGGAGACCTGTGACTATTGGCGTGCCACAAAGATCAATAGTGAGTCTTTTGTTGCTTATGCAAATCATTTGTACTTGAGTAAGTGAAGTATGGTCAGTAAGTTTGTAGATAATTCCAAATTTGGTGGTAACGTCGACAGTGAAGAATAATGTCTCAGAATATAATGAGGCGTTGATTAGGTGAGCCGAGGAGTGGCAGATGGAGTTTATTTTAGATAAATGTGAGGTGTTGCATTTTGGCAAGAAATATCAGAGGATGAAGTATAGGTAGGGTCCTGTTGAAAGTTGCCAATCAAGGATAACTCCATAGAAATTATGGAATCCCTACAGTGAGGAAACAGGCTATTCTACCCAACGAGTCCACACCGATCCTCTCAACAGTATCCCACTGGACAAACCCCTATCCTTTCCCTCTGAGCCAGCATTTCCCATGGCTAAGCCACCTCGCCCACACATCCCAGGGTACCATGCACAATTTAGGATGGTCAATCTACCCTTACCCGTATATCTCTATACTGTCAGAGGAAAACATAGTACCCGGAGGAAACTCACACAGACACGGGGAAAATGTACAAACACCACACAGTCAGTCATTCACGGATGGAATTAAACCCAGATCGCTGTCCTGTGAGGCACCTTATGGTGCAGGTTTTCAGTTCCTTGAAAGTACCGTCATAGGTAGACAACATAGTGAAGAAGGCACTTGGTGATCTTCCCTTTATTGGTGTGTGCTTTGACTCGAAGCATTTGCATGACGTGTTGGATCTGTACAGGATATTTGGCCACTTTTGTAATATTGCCTTTAATTCTGGTCTCCCTGCTGTCGGGGAGATGTTGTCAACATTGAAAGGGTGCAGAATAGTTTTAAAAGAATGCTGCAGGTGTAGGAGGGTTAGAGTTACAGGGAGAGTTTGAATAGGCTGGGGCTATTTTCAAGTATTGAGGCTGAGGGGTGACGTTAAAGTGGTTTATAAAATCATGAGGGTCATAGATAAGGTAAACATTCAATGTCTTTTCCCAGGATAGACGAGTCCAAATATAGATGACAAAGGTTTAAGGTGAGAGGAGAAAGATTTAAAAAGGGACGCTAAAACAACATTTTCACACAGACACTTCTGTGTGTAAGGATTGAACAGCCAAAAGAGGTAGTGGGGGCAGGTACAGTTACACCTTTTAAAAAGGATTTGGATGGATACATGCATGGGAAGTGTTTAGAGGGAGATGGGCCAACTGCTGGCAAGGGGGAACGAGATTAATTTAGGATATTTGGTCTGTATGGATGACCAGACCGCAGGATCTTTTTCTGTGCTGTACATCTCTGAGAGTCTATTGACCCTTGAGTGTTTAACATGGGAACAGAAGGTGGTTATTCCGCTTCTGAATACTGCCAGTCAGCTTGTTTGCTCAATTACTGACAGTCAAGTACAAAAATAAATCATTCAGATTTTGATGGTGTTTTACAGAAACAGGATAAGGGCTTTTACTCAAGAAAAACGGTAAAGAATGTGAAGAGGCTTCAGTCCCACAACTCCATTCCACAGAAGCAGCAGTTGAGCACAGACCTATTGGAGCCTGTTACTGTGGAGCAGGAGGAGGACATCTACTTTCACACAACATCGATTAGGGACACAGGAACAGGAGGCAGTGACTCAACATGCTCGAGACTGGGACACAGGAACAGGAGGCAGTCATTCAACTGCTCGTGAATGGGACACAGGAACAGGAGGCAGTCATTCAACTCCGCGAGACTGGGTCACAGGAACAGGACGGGGACACAGGAAGAGGAGGCAGTCATTCAGCTGCTCGAGGCTGGGACACAGGGTCCAAACACAAGATTGAAAACAAAAAATAAAGGTATTGCCAGATGTTTAGCTCTCTCACATTCGCAATCCAACTCACATAACCACTCCATCCATTATACTTTCAGGATGGAGCATTGAGTAGATCCGACTAGCGTACTGCTGAATGCAACCCAGCAATACCCAGAATGGAACTCTGTGCAGCCCACACCAATGCTTGATCTATTATCATGGGCTAAATGTCCAGCGTGGGGAGCTGTGCAGACTACACTTGTTCGTTCTTATCTCAATCCAGGCATGTAGCATTGTTCGGTAACACTGTATTAGGTCGCTGCCCAGTGTGGGGAAACTTGCAGCCAAATGTTGGAAGTGACAGAATGTGCAGCTCCAATCCATTTACAGCTCCATATCTCCACTATGCCTGCGATGGAGAAACGTCAATGGAAACAGTTTAAGGCGAGTATCACATCAGTATTTAAAGTTGAAATAACTGAGATAATATCCAATGATGTTTCGTGAATGGTACGAAGTCGTTAGAGGGGGATGGTAATGTTATAGCGGTTGCAATATAAGCCTCCAAATTAACAATGGGAATTAAGGAAGAAATATACAGGGAGACTGGGGAGACTTGCAGGAGAAACAGGATTGTTATAATAGGTGATTTCAATTTTCCGAACATAGACTGGGACTTCCAGATGGTTAAGAACTTAGATGGAACGTAATTTGTTAAGTGTGTTCAGGAAAGTTTCCACAATCAATATATCGAATAACATGCTCGGGAAGGAACAAATTCGACCTACTGTTGGGAAATAGGGCAGGATAGGTGGAGATAAAGTGGGGGAGCATTTTGTGAAAAGTGGTTAGAGTTGTATTAATTTTAAAATAGTTATGGGAGGGTCAACATTGATCCGCAGATTCAACTTTTAAATTTTGGCAAGGCGTATGTTGTTGGAATTAGACAGGGGATTGCAGGGGATGATTGGAGTTGTTTGTTTCGAGGTAAAATGATTTTGAGCAAGTGGGAGGGCTTTAAAAGTGAGATAGCTCGAGTTCAAGGTTTCCATTTTCCTGTGAGGGTGAAGGCAATGTGAGACTGGAAGAGAGAACCCTGGATGTCAAGAGATATTGAGGCTCTGACCAGAAAAAAAGGAGGCGTGGCTCAGGTTCAGGCAGCTCGGATCAAGGGAATCCCTGGAGGTATACAGGGGATAGAGGAGTTTACTGAAGAAGGAAATCAGCAAGGTGAAAGGGGGTATGGGATAGCCTTGGCTGAGAAATTTAGAGTGAATCCAAATTCAGTATAGTAAAGATAAAGAACAACTAGGGAGAGAATAGGATGCTTTAAAATACAAAATAGGCATGCATGTGTAAAACCTCAAGAGATTGGTGAATTCCTCAATTTCCCCTCTGTGTTTACCATGAAGAAAGACATGAAGACCTGTGACCTTTAGGAGGTTAGTTGTCAAATCTTGGTACTGTCCATATCACAGTAGAGTTTCTGTTGGACATATTAGAGACAAATCTCTTGGTCCTGACCAGATACATCCAAGAGGACTGCAAGAGGCTAGAGATAAAGCTTACGGGCCAAGATACCGGAAGTCTGGGCGGTAGCAAACGTTGTGACATATTCAAGAATGGCTGCAAAGAAAAGCCCAGGAAAGATAGACCAGTAAGCTTCACACCTGTTTTCGCTAAACCACTTGAGAATCTTCTGAAAGATAAAATGTGCATGCATTTGGAAATACAGAGTTTGACTTGGAGCAGTCAGCATGGTTTTGTGCGTGGCAGATCCTGTCTTACAAATTTTGTAAGAGGTTTTTGAGGAAGTGACCAGGGGCGTTGACGAGCGCAGGGTGGTAGACATCTTCTATTTGGATTTCAGTAAGACCTTTGATAAGGATCCACATAGTAGGCCGCTCTAGAAGGTTAGATCGCATGAAATTCAAGGTGAACTGGCAAATTAGCGATACACTTGGCTTGACGTTATGAAGCAAACGGCTATGGTGAAAGTATGCTTGTCGGACTGGAAGCCTGTGACAATTGGAATACCTCAGGGGTCGGTCCTGGGCCCATTGCTGTTTGTTATCTGTATCAATGATTTGGACCAGAGTGCACAATGCAAGGTTAGTATGTGTGCAGATGACACTAAAATTAGAGACATCGTTTATAGCGAGGAACGTTATCAGAAATTGCAGCAGTACGTTGACCAGCTGGGAAAGTGGGACGGAATTAGCAAATGGAGTTTAATATAGATAGGTGTGACGTCTTGCCTTTTGGAAAGTCAAATCCAGGTAGGAGTTTAATGATGAATGAGAGGGACTTAAGGAGTGTAGTGGAACAAAAGGACATTGGAGATCAGGTGCATGGTTATCTGAAATTTGGGTCACAGATACACAGGACAGTGAAGAAGGCTGTTGGCACACTGGCCTTCATCAGGGCATTGAGTATAGAAGTTGGAACGTTATGTTGCAGTTGTACAGAATGTTGGTAAGGCTGCAGTTAGAGTATTGTGTTCATTTTTGTTCACCTTGCTCTAGAAAGGATATTATTGAACAAAAAAGAATGTAGAAGGAATTTACAAAGATGTTTCTTGGCCTAAAGGGTTGAGTTATAGGGAGAATTTGGACAGGTTAGAACTTATTTCTTCACAGCGTAGGGAACTGAGAGGGTTCTTATAGAAGCATAGATTTTATCAAATCATGAGAGACGTGCTCAGGGGTGAATACTTCAATTTTTTGCAAGGTTGGGGAATCGAAGACGAGAGGACATCTGTTCATGTTTGGAGAGGAAAAAAATAAACACGAACCTGAGGGTCATCTTTTTTACGCAGAGTGTGGTACCCACATGGACTGAGCTGCCGGTGGAAGTGATTGAAGTGGGTACAATAACAACATTGAAAAGGCATTTGGACAAATACACAGATAGGACAGGATTAGGTGGATACAGAGCAAGGGCAGGGAAATGGCAGATTGGCAGATAAGGGACAATTACACATGGTTTGTTGACGGAGCATGGCGGGTGTATTAGATGGGCGAGGACAGAGGGAGAACATTCTCTTCCCAGAAGGAGCCACAGCACTAGACCCACCAAGCATGGTCTGCGTTCACCGCCCAGCTCAGTGCAGTATTTGAGGTCTGAAGAAATGTCCAGTAATACAGGACAAGCATCAATAACCTTCCCTGCTCTGTCAGGATGGGTGTCACCGTATTCTCTCTGCTCCCTCACATCACTGTATATCTGTGATCACAGCTACCCCTGAGAAAGGCTCATGGTCCCCCACTCTCACAACTGCATGCAACGCTTACTCTCTCTCTCTATCTCTCGCCTTTGCAAAACATCCCACACAGTTATAGAATATTCTGGCGAATGCCGATTATGGAATGTTCCAGATAATGTTCCAAATGATTCCCAGTTTCAGGAAAATGGCAGTGTCCCAGTGTGTAACACATAAGAGGAAGGAATAGAGAAGTACGTTTTTCAAATCACACACAATTCAAACCATGCTGAGGCCATTCAGCCCTTTAAACGTGGTCTAGCATTTAATAAGGTCCCCGCTGAACTGATGGTCTTCTCAGCTCCATGTTACAGGAACTTTCAACCATTCAACCCCCTGGGTCCTGTCCATGGCCAGACAGCACTCAGGCACTTTTATCCTGGGTTTTTTGAAGCGCCTGTTTGAGGGCATTTCCCATGGTTACGGATACCTAGCAATATATTCCATCATTTTATACTTGCATGCAACGGTCAGCATGCTGTACACAGACCGAACAAAAATATACACTTATTTTATGTTTATAGATATCCAATCACACTTAGTAATTCTGGTTATGTCACTTGACTCACCTTAATGATATTAAACCAAAAAGAGCTTCTAAACACGTCTTGTTATAAAATACAATTTTGAGCAGAGAACGTTTTTACCCTCAGCCTTTATCTTGACCGATATCTGAATTGTACAACCTTCCTTGTTATGAATGTTTCTCTTACCCTTTGTCTGTGATTTTTTCTCTCTGTAACAGCTACATAATTCTCCCACTCAGTTGGCTGGACGGCTGGTTTGTGATGTAGAGGGAGGCCAACAGCGCAGGTTCAGTTCCTCACACTGACAGAGGTTACCATGAACGGGACGCTCTCTCACCCTCACCCCATCACCCGAGATGAGGTGACCCTCAGGATAAACCACCATGAGTGGTCTCTCTAATGAGTTTCCTCTGGGAGACTATTCTATCAATGTTAGCATTTTAAATCAAAAATATTTTTATTGATAAAGAAATTTTTAATATTATAATAAACCAATAACAACACAACTCAAATAACTGAAAAAATTCCAATTGCATGTACATACAAAACAAGTTAAAACACTACACAGACAGAAGAAAAAACAAAACTAAATAATAAATAATGAATAAATAATAAAGCTCAGCATAACATAAAGATAGCTCTCGTTCATCAAGAGCATTAGCTGATGTATACTTTTATGTTCATAGTTTTTCGTCAATGGATATTAGATTCATTAAACAATATCATCATGGCTGTATAAAAGCCCTTCTTAGAGTGGCAGATAAGCCTGTATCGCAGTAACCCAAAAAGGGCTGCTGTGTCTTATATATAGCTATGTTTTTTGGTGCACCATACTGGTAAGAAAGTCCAAAGGGATATTCTCCATGGAGAGCTTACGACGAACCAACAAGCACGGTTGGGTGGGTGGTTGTGGGTGGGTGGTCGGCGATCAGACATCCAACACAACACATATTTGTCCTAGCACGGAAAGTAAGGATATGATTTCTTTCACATCTACATCTGTGTAAAGTACCCTGGGCAGGCCCAGGAAAGGAGAAACCAGGTCCATCTCCAATTCAGTCCCCAAGACCCATTCTATCACACCTGACACAGTGCTCCAACATAGATGAAGCCTGCAACAGGACCACAAGCAATGAGTAAGAGTGCCTCTAGTCATTCTGCATTTAGAACATGATGAAGATAATCCCACTATGCATTTTGAGAGACAATCTGGAGTCAGATAGACCCTATGAATAATTTTCAACTGCATGGAATGGGTCCTATTACAGATCAAAATCCTTCCAGCATTTTCATAAATATCCTCCCTTGTCTCCGAAGTGTTGTGAACCCACAAGTCTCTCTTGCAGACAACACAAAGCTGTACAGTCTCGTCTGAGGGGACACTTTCCAACCAATGATAAAGGGTACTGACAGAGAGTGTATTCTAAGCAATAGACACCCTCTTCCCTCTATCAGATCTGTAAGAGTCTTTTAAAAGTGTGTGTGTTTTTTTTTACAGCAATTCTCTGATCTGGAACAAAATACAGAAGAGGACTCTACTAGGTAGTCCATACTTACGAGTTATTTGATCAAATGATATCATTCTTTCTCCTCAAATGAAATGTGGTGGCTCAATAGATAGTACTGCGGCCTCACAGCACCAAGATCCAAGATACGCAGGTTAGATGAATTGGCTGTTGATAAAGCACCCATAGTGTTCTGGGATGTAAAAGTTGGGGCATTAGTCAGTGTAAATATAGGATGGTAGGGGAATGGTTCTGGGTGGGCTACTCTTCAAAGGGTCGACGTGGACTTGCTGGGCCCAAGGGCTTGTATCCAAACTGTAGGGATTCTACCAGTTCTAAATCACTCAAGCAAGGTACACCCCTGGCTGCCCACAGTTTAAATCTGGAATCCATTATCCCCAGTTGACAACTTGGTATACCATCATAGGGGTAAGAAACATGGTTAAGACTGCATTGTCCTCGAACTGATGCATTGTCATTCATGCTTTAACTTTATTGATACTTTTTGGATTATGACAATACTCCATAACTACTGTCAGTTTGTCTCAGAACAACAGACTAATAAGGGTTCACTTTGTCTGAGAGGGTTCAAAATCTCACCGTATTGATGCTGAGTCCTCAGCGTCCCAGACACTAATATGGGATAACTAAAAGCTTAATTGATAGCTTTTAATCTGGGACATCTACTCCCCACACTCTGTGGGGTAGTTGCAATTTGGTTAGCTTGATAAAGAGTCGCTTATGATGCCAAATAAAAGAGCTAACCCAGCCATTAAGTCTCTTAATATCTGCCTGGGAAACATCAAAGGAAGCATGCACACGGGGTATAGCAAATAAGGAAGGACATTCATTTTAAGAACAGCTATCCAACCTAGCCAGGATGTTGGAAGTGCATCCCATCTTTGAAGTTCTTGTATAATTTTGTCAAACAAATGGACATAGTTCACGTTAAATACATTTTCAAAAACGGATGTAATCAATATACCGGAATAGAGAAACTCCCCACTCCCGTAACCACTTAAAAGGAAACCGGGATTTACCTTCAATATCAGGTATTTCCCTCAGACCTCCCATAGGCATGGCCAGAAACTTTGTAAAATTAATCTTATAGCACGAAAAGGCGACAAGCGAATTAATGCATTACATCACGTGAGCTGCCGAACTTGTGGGATTTGACAAAAACATAAAACCCTCATCTGCATACAACATAATCTTATGTGACTTGTATCCCACTTCTGGGGCAGGTATGTTGGGGTAATATTCCCAATTGTAGCAGGATGCCACCATGTCTAAGATTGTTTCAGGGATGGGGAAGAGATCAACCCTCGTGTGGCATTTGTGCGGGTTAATGAAGAAACTAAAATTGTTATTTGTGAGGTCGATCTGCCTCCAGACATCCACCAGCTCTAGTTCTGCACACAGACCCACTAATTGCTTACATTATAACGAGGGTATTGGGGGACCTTTGGACATTCTGTCCACCGTGGGGCCATAAGACAGTTGAAATCTCCTTCGACAATATGTGCCACGATGCAAGATAACTTACTTTGGAAAATGCATCTACCAGGATTTTAAGAGGGTGCGCTGGGCATTTAGTGGGTGGGGCAAGAATCGTTCAAAATACAGTATTATTTCCCATAGTTCATGGAAGATACCTTCTAACTAGCATGGCTTCTCCCCTCTGCCTAGTATTAAAAGACGAGAAATAAACCCGACCAAACCCGCCCTGCTGTAACGTCAAAATATTCCTTGTCATCAAAGTGCATCTCCTGAAATAGGACAACATCCACCCTCTAGTTTTAAGACTATAAAGTACATTTTTCCTCTTGACTGGCAGATGGCTCCCCTTAATGTTCCAGGTACACCATTTAAGCACATCATTATCCATAACACATTGTAGCAACATTTCAACTCTAGAGTTTCACATTGAATTACACATCGCTGATCATTAATGAAGAAGACTCATCGAGCCTAAAAACTGTACAAACTAAAACTACAACAACTAACAAGCTCTCAAAACTTTCCAAAGCTAAAAACATAAAAAAAACCAAAGAACAAAACAAAATCCAAAGTTCCAATGACGCTCGAAAGGGGAATTTACCGCCCCCGCCAACTGGGGACGCTTACATATCTTAAAACTTTATCTCCTGCCTGCTACCAATATGGAATCCTGGGCAATTAACAACAAAAATCGGGCTTGACCTGCCCTTCGATTGGCACTTAGCCATCACAACTACCTTTGTAACTCCCTCCAGCTTGAGCTGCACCCCAGACACAAGCAAAGAAGTAGAAAAAGAGTAGTAATACTAACGAAGAAGTTAAAAATGAGTACTCCACCCAGTCCCGGCTATAATTTAATACTGGATAATACTAGAAAAATCCAACAAAATTTATTTAGGAGAGACATGATTATCTAAATATCCAGCTTACTTTAAAATGTCCATAAAGTTCTCGCTTTCTCTGGAGAGTCAGACGAGTTCGTGGATCCATTGAAATCAATACAGAGCACCGCTAGGTACCGTAAGGAATACTGAATCAGAATTCCCTTGCACTTCTCTTAATCTCATCAAAAGATTTTCTTTCCTGAATCACCGCCGCTGAAGAGACCTGAAAGAACATAATCCTGGAGCTCTAGTGAATTAAACCCATCGGATCTTTCCCCTGGGTTCTGAAAGCTTCCATCCCTTTTGTTCATCCCCATAACTAAGTAATTGCGCAAGGACAGGATGAAGGCGTTGGTCTGAGTCTGACTACCTCGCCGTAATCTGATGAACTGTCTCAGTCTTCACCCTCCTCAGTTTCGAAGTGAAGGGATCGCTGCAGCCAGTTCTTGAAAAAACTCACCGGCTGACCACCTTCTGTCCGCTCCAGCAAACCGACGATGTGATCGTTCTTCATCCTACCCCTGTTCTGGAGGTCGTCATCTTGTTCAGTTAAGGTGCAGACCTATTTTTCAAGAGCGAGGATCCTCTCCCGAGAGGAATCGATCACGGTCTCTGTCGCTTCAGTTTGGTGCTTGTCATCCTCTGTTCTTTTTTCAAGGCTGTCAAGTTGCTGCTCATGTTTTTGGAGCACGGCTGAGAGCGGCTCTAGCCACGGCTGAACTGTTCTTCAACCATGGCTTCAATCATTTCACGTAACTTGAACTCAGTGACCAAGACCTGGTGAGTAACTGGGTCTATTGAAGAGCAGAGTGGGTTGCAGCTACAGCCTCAGGTATGCTCTATGCTTCTGACGGGTGCACCGTGTGTTGGAACTTACTCGATCCTTTCCCATGTTTTGTCATTGCCCTTTGACAAATCTGGATCACTAAAGATTCTATCGCTCTTTTAGTGTTGAATTTTAAGTAAACGGCTTGGGTGGGTGGATTAGAGAACCACTTTGCCCGTGTGTTGATGCAGAGCCCAGCAAAGCAGACCTTCTGGATCTCCGCCATCTTGTATTCCCCCTTAACATTTTATCGATATTATCATTTCATTTTGCATTTATTCCTGGAGGTTCTGAAGCCGTGTTATTTGATACCACTGTCTACATTTCCCCCACTCTGCACATTGCTGCCCATTCCTCGATAATCCTTGACTGTGTTCTTGTTTATGAACCTTCCATCTATGCCTCAAAAATATTCTGTATCCCTGCCTCCAATGCTCTGTGGGGAAGAGGTTTCCAAAGACTCACAACACTTTGAGAAAACAATTATAAACATTATGATCTGAGTGTGAGATTAGTCTTTTGTGTCTCCTTATCTGAGAAAGGATATAATTACATTGGAAGCAGTTCAGAGATATTTCATTTCACGTATTCCTGGGGTAAAGGGCTTATATTATGAAGGCTTTAACAGGTTACTCTTGGAATGAGATTGAAACATACAAGTCCTTGATAAGTGTGGATTAGTATGTATCCACGGGGTGTTTGTAAGTCCAAATTTATTGTCATTGTCATAGAACCTCTGTAGTGTGGAGGCAGGGCATTCCGTCCATTAAGTCCACACTTACCCACCAAACAGCATCCCAACTGGACGTGCCCCCAATCTTATCCATGTAACCCTGCACTTCCCATAACTAACCCATCTAACCTACACTTCCGTGGGCACTATGGGCAATCCACTTTAAACTGCACATCTTTGGACTGTGGCAAGAAACTGGAGCACTGGGAGGAAACCCACACAGGCATGTGGAGAATGTTCAAACCACATAGAAGGTTGCCTGAGTTTGGAATTGAACCCAGCTCCTTGGTGATGTGAGGCAGCAGTGCTACACACAGATCCAATATATCTCTCTGTTACTTCTGTTAGTAACTTGTGACTGACTAAAGAAATCTACCTGACTTGTTCTTATCACTGAACCTGACCCAGTCTGAGACATTTATCATCGGCCATATCACCAACCTGGTTACATTTAAAATTTGTTGTGAGCAGTGGAAAAGTGGGACTAGAAAAGGAAAGAGTGACACCCTCCATCCTCAGTCACAACTGGAGTGAGAAAAAAAAAATTACGAAGTGGGAATTCATTCAAGTTGGAATTCTCTTTCCCAGAAGTTTGGGATGGTTGAATCTTAATATTATATCGAGGCTAGCTTCGTCTGATTTTCCATAGACAGGTGAATCAGGGATAATGGTGCAAGGAAAGAAAAGTGCAGCTGGGACCATAATGAGATGAACCACGACCTTATTTACTGGTGGAGTAGTGTCAAAGGGCCGAAGAGCCCACTCGTGTCCCTCAGCCCTATGTTGTGATGTTCCATTCTGCCCTTCGGACCAGGCACACAAAGGCAGATCAAGGCCACTCTGTTGGTTAGGTGCAGTTTTGGAAATGCACTTGGAAAATCCAGGCTGGGTCAGGAAGGGACACTTACCCCCAATTCCTGTTTCCAGGCTTCCCCTCTCTGCAACGTCTGCTCCAGATGTGGGTCGTGTTACAGACCCAGATTTACTGTGAATACAGCCCCCATACCCCACCCAGCGTTAACTCACACAAATCCACTGCTCACCCGAATGTAGCATTACATAGCACAACTTCCGGGAAAATAACCTGTTACTTTGCAAAAGTATAACATGTGAAATTAATAAATTGGAACAAGAGTAGTCTATTTGGCCCCTCAAGCTTGCCCTGTCATTTAATATGAACATGGCGGATCTACTCCAGGTCTAACTCCACTTTCTTGCCTACTCCTTGTATCCCTCCACACCTCTCTGAGTCAGGGAATTCCAGACATTCACGACCTTCTGAGAGAAGATATCACTTTGCATCTCAGAGAGAAATCGATGTTCCATATTCGGTATCTATGTCCTCGTGTTTGAGACTCCACTCAGGAATGGTAACAACGTCTCAACATCTACCTTCTCAAGTCCCTTATGTTACTTGTATTTTTCATCTGTATCACTCCTCATTCATTTAAACCCGAATGAATAGTCACCTCACCGTTTTAGAGATTCGCAGTAACACCACCCTTTCATCCCTGGATGCCGGCTATTGAACCAACCTAGTTACTTGCTGCATCAGCATGCTGACTTTATGTTTCATACACAGGAACACTCCAATCCCTTTGTACTGTTCCTTTTCTGGAAGTCGTCTCCATTAAATAACAGCCTGCATTTTGATTCTCAGTGTCATCCTCAAACTCGGATGTAAATTGCACTCAGCTCTCTCCTTCAGGCTATCAATATAGAGTGTTAATAACTGATGTCATCGGACTGATAGCCGTGGTCCTCCAGCAGATACAGCTTTATCATGAAGATCCATTAATCCTGACTCTCCGATTTCTATATGTTAAGCAATCATCATCCCATGTTAATACATTCTCCATCATCCTACGAGCTTCTGACTTGTGTAAGAACTTTTTTTTGTAATACATTGTGGAAAAACTCTGGAAAGCCTGGTGTTCTAAGAGATCCCCTGTATCAAGTCCGCTTGTTACATTCTCAGGCATCTCCAGAAATACTTGCATGATTTTACAGGGAAAAATATAATTTCCCTTTTTACAGACCCCCACTGACTCTGCGTGAAGCTTTTCTAAATGTCCATGTTAGCCAGGTTTTCCAAATTAAGCTAGTCCCATCTGCTTTCATTTGGCCCATAGGCCTCTCAATGTTTTCCATTCATATGTTTTATACAAATGAGTTTTAAATGTTGTAGCTGTACTGGCATCCAGTACTCGTACTCTGGCAGTTCATTCCATACCCACACTACCCTCTGTGTTAAAACGTTGCCCCTTCATCCCTTTTAATTCTTCCACCTTTCACCTTAAACCAATGCCTACTATGGCTGAACACCCCCATCCCGTGGGCAATATCTTGGCTATTCACGCTATCCATACCTCTCATGATTTTAGAAACTTCTATAATGTCATCCCTCAACCATCCCTCAAACTCCATCCAATACTAACTTCAAGAACAAGCATTTAAAGATAAATACTGCAAATTTGAAACTAGAGTAAACATGACAGGTAAACAATACTCAGCCCAAACTGCATACTGTGATTTGTTTCTTCTCCCTATTACAAAACTCAAGCAGCACGAAACGCTTACTAGTGTCAATAAAAAGTCAAGCACCTGATATCCTTTGTCTAAAGGAGGTGATGATCTCGACAGTGAAAACGTATTTATGGCCAGATCTTTGTATGCCACATAGTCAACATTCTCCCTCCTGGCCTCCCTATGACCTTGTGTGATTGTGTCTTCTTTATCTTGCACTCAATAGAGAGAACCCCTTTTTCCCATCCACATCTTTATTTAAACCCGTTCTATATCATCTTCTCGTTCACCACTGCTAAAAGCCGTTATATCTTTGCCACGCCCTCTTTCCCCTGTGACCTATCTCCCACCTCGGCAAGGTATTTAACAGCCAAGTTTCTAATGCTTTTCAGTTGTGAGGAAGTGTCACAAACGCTGTTTCTCTGTCTCTGCAGATGCTGACAGATCTTTGGAGTTTCTCCAGACATGAATAGACACAGAACAAACTTTCACAAACAACTAACTATGGATACTGTAAATAAAAATACCAAACTTGCTTTAGAAACTGGGAGCTTTGTAGAGAGTCACTGGACCTAAAAGTTAAACACTGCATTCATTTCAGAAGATGCTGCAACATCTTCAGCAATTTCTGTTTGTGGACAATTTCCAAAGAAGGATGACAAAGATGCTCAAACATCCTGTCCAACTAGGAGTGCTGTACACTGGGAACTGAACAATAACGCATGGTGCACAAGTTCCTTGATTCTGAAACTACAAAAGTCTGGCATCACTGACACTACAGAGCTCTTAATCATGGTCAGGGGGAAAAACAGAGGGAAAGACATTCACTTCAAATACAGAAGTTGACATTGTGGAAGAGAAACGATATAGATCATTACTTTAAATGGATTGAGTTAAAGTAACAAATTAGAGGCGTGACATCAGGGTGAGGCCCTCAGCAGAATAAGATTATGAAAATGCAAGTGTTACTGCATCAGAAACCAGGTTAGGTACAGAATACAGGGCTGATGGGTGAATGGGTCTCGGTGTGAACTGGGGGACAGGCAGTAGAATTGAATTGTAGATATTATAACTCACTCTGGGTTATCATTTGGTGCTGTAGATCACAGCAGCAGCAGAAACAGAATTGTATTCAACGACAATCTGTAACATTTTCCCGACGATAATTCATCAGTCTACCATTACCATCCAGCCAGTCCATGGTTCAGTGATGAGTGTGGGTGAACATGCCAGTGTCAGAATCACGTGGACCTAAACCTGTTGACAACCCATTAAAGCTACTGCAATTAACTGGTTACATTCCGACCAGCAGAACTAATGTCTGACGGAGAGGGGAAATGATCCCAAGACTAACAGATTAGATTTAAGTTCTGTTGTCCAGCCAAATCCAAACTTAAATGTCGATGGACTATTAAACAATTTACTGGAGGTGAGGACTCCACAAATATCCTCATCCTAAATATCGGAACAGCTCTGTACGTCAATGAAAAAAAGTCAAGGATGTGGTGTCTGCACTATCCTCAGCCAGACGTGATGAGTGGATGATCCACCTCAAACTCATCATGCTTCCCACAGAATCACAGATGCCAGTCTTCAAGCAATTCGATTTGCTGTACTGTCATGAGGAAACAGCTGAACACAGCAGATACGACAAAGGCAATGGGCGCTGACACCATTCCTGCAGTAGGACTGAAGACTTGTGCTGCACAACAAGCCGTGTCCCTGGGGAAGCTGTTTCATTCCAGCTCCAACACTGATATCTCCCTGGCAATGAGGAAAATTAGAGCTGAAAATGTGTTGCTGGAAAAGCTCAGCAGGTCAGACAGCATCCAAGGAGCAGGAGAATCGACGTTTCGGGCCTGAGCCCTTCTTCAGGAATGAGGAAAGTTTGTCCAGCAGGCTAAGATAAAAGGGGAACATTACTCAACTAATTCCAGTCCCTGAGTGGAGAATAATTACAATCTGACCAATTACCACCCCCTCAGTCCCATCATGATAGTCAAATTGGTAGGAATATTTTTTGATGGAGCTGTCAAACAGCACCGAAATAATCAGGTCAATGTGGTTTCCGATGGATTCCCATGTGGAGATGGTACTGTAGTAGAAATAGCATTGGATTACGAATCCAGACTAGGCCAATACTCTGGCAGCTGGAGGAAGTTGAAAATAATTAATAAAATATCGAGACCTAAAATCTGGTGTCAGTGATAATGATCTTGTGTCCAATGTTGATTGTAAACATCGATCTCTTTCACCAATATACTTTCAGGAAGTGAATCTCCGTGCTTTCTTGGTCTGGCCTAAAAGTGACCCCAGACGCACAGAGTGTCTCTGAATCGGCCAAGTGAGACACTCAATTGTATCAAACTACTCTGATGTCTTAAAGGATAAAACCGGACAGAACATCTGGCATCAACCTCGCTATCAGAAAAGGGAATGGGAAACACAGTCCTGCTGACCCTGCATAGACATCCTCCCTAACATCTGAGAGCTTTCCCACAGACTGCACAGAAACATCGGGAGAGGAGGAGGTCATTCAGCACATTAAGCTTCCCCCATGCTATTTCATGGCCGAACATCTCCTTAATGCAGTTTTCCCCCACACAATATTCATATCCCAAAATATGTTTAAACATCATGAAATATAGTGCCTTTGGCCCATCAATATATAGGGAGTTCTCTGATACCACTTCTTTATTAAGTACGATTTGACTGCAATGCGGTTCGTGAACTGTTTTTTATCAAGTGAACTATCATCCCTGCTTCAAATCTGTCACACACTGACAGAGTTTTATATATCTCACTGAGATCTCCACACATTTTCCTAAAGCCCATGGAATACAGGCCCAGTCATCCCAAACTCTGCTCCAACAACTAACCTGTCATCCCAGTGATCAGTCTGGTCATCCTTCACTGCACTCCCTTAATGTCAGGTTTGCCCTTTATTAGGTAAGGACACCAAAACTGCACACAACACTGCACAATGTTCGAGATGGGGTTACACCAAGGCCCTGGACAGTTGCAGTGAATGACCCTTACTCCTGTATTCTAAATACCCCTGAAATGAAAGTGAATAAAACATTTATCTTCCTACCTGCTTTCTGCTTATGCAATATTGCTTTCAGTGACTAATGTACAGGGAGATGCAGATTCCTTTCAATGTTACAGCTCCCCACTTGGTGTGTCTATGCACAATGTATATAGCGTGCCAATGCCATTCCCAGCATTGACTTCCCTGTTCAGAACTCACTGCCCTACATGGACTCGGAAGACTGTGCAGAAATAAACAAAAATGCAGCTTAAGTTCATTTATAGA
The DNA here is from genome assembly GCF_020745735.1 of Hemiscyllium ocellatum. Lineage (NCBI taxonomy): Eukaryota > Metazoa > Chordata > Chondrichthyes > Orectolobiformes > Hemiscylliidae > Hemiscyllium > Hemiscyllium ocellatum. The sequence continues at coordinate 10,934 of NW_026868054.1, read as the reverse complement.
TCAACATTTTTCAACCAATCCCTTTTCCACTGATAAGCTGCCATTCAATTGATCCCATCAAAGTACACAACCTCTCATCTCTGCCATTTCTATCCATCTGCCAGATATTTGGCCAGTCACTCCACTTGTCTCAATCACCGTGGAGCCTTTTTTTTTACATCCTCCTCATCCACTCACAAGCTGACATCGTTTAGTGTTGTCAGCAGACTTGGGACCATTGCAATTGAGCCCCTCAACCAAAGATATGATGTGTTTTGGGAATAGCTGGATGCCAAATCCCGATCCTTGTTATATCCTCCAAGCCTTCCATTCAAAAACATGGTTTTATTCCAACTCACTGCTTCCTGCCAGCTCTCCCATTCTAAAACCATGACCATATATTAGCCCCAGTCCCACAGGATTCGAATTTGCACAAAAGGCTTGGGGCTTTATCAAAAATCTTTCTGAGATTCCAATCGTGTTGCGTTGATACCTTCTCCATAATTTTGCTAACAGCCACTTTCTCAAATCTGATTCCTATTTCATAAACCTCTGTTGACTTTGTCTATGCCCATTAATTTCAGTCCAATATTTTCTCTAAAACGTTTTGATGGTAATTTCATTCTATTCCCTTTTTCTCAGCAGACTAAAGTTCCCTAGAATTGCGAGGAAATTTTATTTTTGCTTTTTTTTTGTGAAGGCATAACTGAAGTATTTGCCCCATTAATCCGCTATTTCCCTGTCCTCAATTATCTGGTACAGAATGTAAGGAAGCTGCACCTTTTTCTCTTAATTTTGTCATTGACGTATTATCAAAAGATATTACAAGTTCACTCATATAGACTTTGATAAGATATTCTTCAGAAATCCATCAATTCCTATCTTAAGCTACTGAATGATTGACCTTTCACAGCCATACAATCGCAGAAGCCAGACTCTGCACTGTCAGAAAGACGGCACGGTCAACATTAGCCCCACTTTCCAACACAAAACTCGTCGCTGTGAATCTTATGGCATTTCAAGTGCACAACCATGAATTTTTTAATGGTTTTGAGGTTACGGTAACAATTCCCCTCTCACGAAGTGCATCCCAGACCCCAACATACTTTGGGTGAAAAACAGTCCTCAAATTCTCACTAAGCCTCAAACCCTTCACTTCAAAAGTGTGTCCCTTTGACTAAAAGGGCCAACTGCTGTCTGTCCACCCCGTCCATGTCCCTCGCAATCTTATCTTCCTGATTCACGTCCCCCTTAGTCTTCTCTGCTCCAAACTAAACGACCCGAGCTTATCCTGCCTCTCTCCATAGCTGATATGCTCCATCCAAGGAAACATCCTGGTGAATCTCCTCTACACCCTCTCCAGTGCAATCACATCCTTCCTGTAATGTAGCTCCCAGAACTACACACAGTATTCCATCATGGCTAACGAAAGTTCCGCATAGCTCTTATAATCTATGCTTCGATGTGTGAAGGCTACGTTTACGCTCCCGTATGCTTTCTCAAATTGTGTGTTACCCTGTCCAGCCACAGTCAGGAATATGTGGAGAAGCACTCACTGAGCTTCCTCTTGTTCTGCCATTCATTTAGTCCTCCGCTGCCTGGTTCCTTCTTCCAAAGTGCATCACCTCATATTTATCAGGGTTACATTCCATCTGCCATTGATGTGACCATCTGACCATTCCATCTGTATCTTCCTGTAACATAAAGCCTTCCTCCTCACTGCCAACCACCCAGCCAATCTTTGTATCAAACACAAACTTACTCATGTCACCCCCCACCCCTCGTCCATATTCACAGCTGCATCCTTTATGATAAGGTTTAAAATCAGGAAACACCAGCTTATAGTCCAACAAGTTTATTTGGAGGCACGAACTTTCGAAGCGCTGCTTCTTCATCAGGTGGTTGTGCGCTTGGATGAAGCACTTCGAAAGCTAGTGCCTCTGAATAAATCTTTTGGACTATAACCTGGTGTTATGCAATTTTTAGCTTTGACCACCCCAGTCCAACACCAACACTTCCGAATCAGAAATATTAAGAGACACAGCACTGATCCCCGAGGTACACCATTGGACACTAGCCTCCAATCACACAAACAGCCTTCTACCACCACCCTCTGTCTCCTACCACTAAAGTTGATTTGGCTGCGACTTGGCAACTCACTAATGAGTCCCACCTGTTCCCTGGTTATTCTGTTCCGCTGGACACACTTGGAGAATATCTGGAGATTTTCACTTACCTTGCCTGCCAGTAGGTTTCCATGCCCCTGTGTTAGTTAGCCCCCTCCAAGTGAAGTTTTTCCACCATATTGCCGTCTTAACTGGCCTGTCCCAGATCCTGCCATTATTTGCCTTGAATGTGGAATAGACAGCGAGGGAAGCGTCCTGTTAATTGCCAAGTTGTCATATATTTTGTGAATTTTCTAAATTCACTGTGACCCACCTCTCATTGTTTGAAACTCGAGAGAACACAGACCGAGTTTCCTCACCAGGCAATCTCACCATCTGAGGGATTAATCTGGAGAATGTCCATTGCACTTCCTCTGCGGTCACCAAAACTGTACACAATACTCCAGGTACAGTCCCACCAACACACTGTGAAACTGCTTCAACATGTCTTTACATCAATGTTCTGACTCTCTTAATGGAGGCGAACCAAACTTTAACTTCCCACTTACATGTATTCCTCCAAATACCCTTCACATTCATTGTATTTACGAACTCACTAAGATCTTTTAGAAACCCTTCCGAAAATCCAATATATGCCACTTCTACTGATTCCCCATTATCGATGCTGTAAGAAATTACTTCAAACAATTCCAAAGTTTATCAAGTATGATTTCTCTCTCAGAAATGCATGCTGATTCACTCCATTGTAGCTGTTAGTTTCTAGATAACAAAAAATGTCATCCTGTGTAATGGATTCCAACAGTTTCACTGCAACTCTTAATTTAACTGGTCTGCAGATCTCCACCCTCTTTTTCCCTTTATCTGTTTGGATCCCTTCCCTTCATCTGTAGTGCTTGATTCACGTTTATCCACAATAGTTTCTGGTCTCTGCAGAATGTGCAGGAAAATAAACACAGTCATCGACAGTGCAATTAATACTACTACTATTGGTGATTTATTTCTGACATTTTGATCGGAAGTACATCTGTTTCGTCAGACTTAGCAATGCTCAATCCAGCTCCATTGTTCAAGTACTACCTTGTTACTGATATGAATTGACGTTATGTCTTTAGCTCCAGGAGTACGATATGATCACTTGGTATTACTGGGTGATTTTCTGGATCTTCCTCCATGAAGACAGATGCAAAGTAACTGGTTGTTTTCTTGGCCGTTTCCCTGTTGTCCACAATGACCTCTCCTCTCCTGATTATAAATTTCCACATTTGACCTTGCTTTTATTTTGTTTCCTTTGAAATATAGATCGTAGATTGATGCAGTCTTTGTGTTCCTGTTTGTTAGCAGGCATGTTCTCTTTTTGATTTCCTTTTCATGTTTTCGAATTTGTTATGTTAACCATCATTGAGTCACTTTCTCACTCTTTCGTGTTCGTACCTGAAATAAATAGACGTATGTTTCAGACTTTGCAGTATTTCTAAAACCTCCTTGTCCTGACCAGTTATATTCCGGAACACTGCAGGAGGATAGGAGCATAGAGAAGAAATTGCGGGAGCATTGCTTGCCTCTTTTCTATCATCGCTGGCCAAAGAGTGAGGTCCTGGACGACTGGAGCATAGCGAATGCTGAGCCCGTATTCAAGAAATGCTGCAAAGATAAACCTGGGAACTAAAGACCAGTAATCCTAAAAGCTAGTGGGTAGGTTACTTTAGAAGATTCGGGGAGATTGGATATACATGCACTTGGAAAGACAGGGTGTGGTTCGGAGTAAGATTAGAATGGTGCTGGAAAAGCCGAGCAGGTAAGGCAGCATCCGAGGAACAGGCCAATCCATGTTTCAAGCAAAAGCCCTTCATCAAATTCAGTACGGGAGTTTGTGGAAGGGAGATCATGACTCACAATTTTGTTGGAGTTCTTTGATAAAGTGACCAGCAACATTGAGGAGGTCCGGGTTGTATATGTTGTCTAGATGGTTTATAGTACGGCCTTCAATAGGTTCCACATGGTACGCCACTCTGGAAAGTTAGATCGCATGGAATTGAGGGGGAGCTGGCAAATTAGGTACAACATTGACTTGATGTTACAAAGCAGAAATTAATAATGGAAACATACTGGTCAGACTGGAGGCCTGTGAATAGTGGAATACCTTAGGGGTTGATGCTGGCACCACTACATATTACATGTATCTATTATTTAAATGAGAACGTACAGGCATGATTTGTAAGTTTGAAGAATGCAATAAAACAGGCGGCATCATGGAGAGTGAGGATGGTTATCAGAAATTTCAGAAATTACAGAAGTTTCTTGATCAGCTGGAGAAGTGGCTGAGAAATAGCAAATGGATTTTAATATAGATCAGTGTAAGTTCTTGCATTTTAGAAAGTCAAATCAAGTTTGGAGTTTCATGGTGAATGGTTGGGTCCTAAGGAGTGTAGTGGGACAGAGGGAACTTGGAATTCAGGTGCATGGTTCTCTGAAAGTTGATTCCGAGGTAAACAGTGAATTGAGCTTTTGGAACACTGACCTTAATCGGTTTATATCACTAAGTATCGAAATGAGGGAGCTATGGTGCAGTTATACAGGATGCTGGTGAGGCCATATTGGCAGTGTTATGGTCAGTTTTGTTCACTTTGCTATAGGAAGGACGTTATTAAACTGGAAAGAGTGCAGAAAAGAATTACAAGGATGTTGCCAAGGTTTCAATGGTCTGAGTTATTGAAACAGGTTGGACAAGCTAGGACAATTTATTTTTGTGTGCATGAGACTGTGGGTGGATCATATTGAAGTCTATAAGATCATGACAGGTATGGATAGAGTGAATGCACCCAGTCTTTTTTCCCAGGGTTGGGCAATCACAGACTAGAGGGCATCATTTTAAGGTCAGCGGAGACAGAATAAAAGGGGACCTGAGGAACAACTTTTTAACACGGGGCTGTTACGCATATGGAATGAGAAGTGGTTGAGGCGGATACATTAACAAAAGTTAAAAGGCATTTGAAAAACACACGGATAGGAAAGAATTAGAAGGATTGTGGCACAGTGCTTAGCACTGCTGCCTCACAGCGCCAGAGACCTGGGTTCAATTCCCGACTCAGGCTACTGACTGTGTGGAGTTTGCACATTCTCCCTGTGTCTGCGTGGGTTTCCTCGGGTGCTCCGGTTTCCTCCCACAGTCCAAAGATGTGCAGGCCAGGTGAATTGGCCATGCTAAATTGCCCCTAGCGTTAGGTAAAGGGATAAATGTAGGGGAATGGGTGGGTTGCGCTTCGGTGGGTCGGTGTGGACTTGTTGGGCCGAAGGGCCTGTTTCCACACTGTAAGTAATCTAATCTAATCTGAAGATAAGGGGCAATGGCAGGGAAATGGGGTTAGCGTGGATGGGCATTTTGGTTGGAATGGACCAGTTTCGGCTGATGGGCCTGTATCCGTGCTGTCGGACTCTATGACTCTAACAACCATTGCTTGTCTCCCACTGAATGTTATGTTGTACTTTCCAAATTCACTGAAGATATCTTGACACTCTAGCCTCTAGTCTTCCATGATGTTTGACTAGAATATTCAAGCATTCTATATTGCATGCGGACACCTTGTAAAATGGATCTTATAAATGCCATTATCTCTTAAAAGCTGCTTCAGACCAAGGTTAATAATTCATCATGCTGACCATACAACATCAGATTCAAAATAACCTGCTCTCTACTTTGCTTCACAACATACTCTTCAACCCACCTCATATACACTTACGGAACTTATTTTTCACTGCTTCAGCTGTCATAGTTAACACAGCTTAGATGCAACTTGAGACCATTCAATAAGACTGCGATACCCACAATACTTGCCTATCTAATTTTCAGAGCATATGATGCTCAGATTTTCTGCTACCGTTTTGGTTTCGATATATAACACACCGATATTTGCTTCTCCTTGCTGTCTGTAAACTCTACCTAAACTGATTCTCTGGAAGCTGAGGGACAGGTCTGTGTCATTATTAGTGACAGATTTGGACAAGACATTCGGGAAGGCTCACCTGGACGCTGAGATGATCTGAAGAAATGGCCCACAATACTGGCAAGCAACAATATCCTCCTCGCTCTGTTAGGATAAGAGTTACCATATACTCTCTGCTCCCTCACACTCACTGTATATCTGCTATAGCACCTAATCCCAAACAAGGTTCATGCTCTGTCTCCAAATAAGGCTCAGGCACTACCACTCTCACTATTGAATTCAGCAACTAATAATACCATATGGATTCAAAACTGCCGACTGACTCATTCCAAACACCTCACAACTTCCCCTAATTATACCAGCACAAACAGCCGGGTCACCCATTCCCACTCTCTCTCCATCCCTTTCTCCCATTCGAGGCGAAACAGCCTGAATAGGATAGAAAGGGCCAAGCCGTTTAGTGGAGTATCCGATATCCGTTCCCTCATTCCCCTCCCCCTCCATGTGGGGAGAATTCTTGAATAGTGGAGAGGACCAGGACACCTCGTGTGGAGTATCCGAAACATCCACGTCCTACTGACCAGTTAACGATCAATGTTCAGTGAAAGACGATTCTCATTTTAAACCCACTGACAGTTCCAACAACAATCCTTACACTTCCAAAAAAAATACAGATACCTCCCTGCACAGAGATGCAGACACAGAAAGACATAGATGAACACACACAATACTTACCAGGAGATAGGCATACATAAACGAATAAACACACAAATACATATGCAGTCACATACAAATGGACACAAATATAGATAGAAACACAGGCTGAAACACAGACAGACTGATGTAGACACGCAAACACACAGACAACATGCACATGGACACAAACACACACACACACACACTCACACACACACACACAGGTACACACACATACAGACACAAACAGAGGCACAGACACACATACAGACACACACACACACACACACACACACACACACACACACACACACACACACACACACACACACAGTTGCTCATACACAGATGCACAGAGGCCAGACACTAGTGTCATTAAGACACAATTCGATATGTTTTTGATTTGTAAGGGGATCAAGGATTCCAGGTAGAAGGCAGAAGAATGAGGTCGAGGTACATATAAGAAATTATTGAACGGAAGTTCCGACTCAATAAGCTGAATGGCCTCAATCTGCTCATTTCCTTAATGCTCCTGCGGTATTATGCTATCAGGCATTCTATTCCTGAGACAGCAGCAGAGGCTGGGTGCGATACCTATTTCATTGGAAAGTGGCAGTGGGAATGTGGAATAGGTTTGGAGTCCGGAATGGATTATGTCCCTAAATATTCCTAATTATTCTGTCCTTATGTCTGAAAAGAGGTGGTGATTTGATATTCAGTTAACAGTTTTCAAATAACAGACCCACAATGAAATAAGGACGTCCCTTTCACTTTAGTGTTGTGCTACCTGTGGTGTTCTCATCCTCAGGGAGCAGTGAAGACTCGGTTATTGAAGATATTCAAGGCTGAGCTCGACTGATCTTTACTGGACAGAAGTGTCAGTGTTTATTGGGAACAGACATGAAATGGATGGTCAGACGCACTCGGATCAGCCATGAATATTCTGAATGGAAAAGCCGAATGGGCAACTTCTTCCCTATCCCATGTGTTGTTCCCTCAATCCACTCCTCGAGGCTCTTACAGAGATGCACTGCTGTCCCTACCCGATGTGTTGTTCCCTCAATCCACTCCTCCAGGCTCTTATAGAGATATACTGCTGTCCCTACCCATGTGTTGTGCCCTCAATCCCCCTCGAAGCTGTTACAGAGATATACTGCTGTCCCTACCCCATGTGTTGTGCCCTCAATCCACCCCTCGATGCTGTTACAGGATTGGGGAAAACTCCATTCAGTCAGACAGGGTAGTTACAATGACACAGGAGGAGACCATTCAGCCCCTCTAAGGTATTACACAGGAGTATAGAATGAAGTAATTCAGCTCATTCAGTCCACTCCTCAGAGCAGGAGGAGGCCATTCAACCACCTGAGCCGCTACACGGGAACAGGAAAGCTGTCGCTTACAGGAAACAGAAAGTAGAGATAAATGTTTATTTTCAACCTGCAAAGCTGTACCTGATGGGATGCCTCAGAGATCAGATCTGGAGGAAGGGGAGGGAATGGCTTGGAGCTCAATTAGCTCGTACACCAAGATGGTCATTCAATGTGACGTCAAATGGAGGTAGTGAGTCTGCAATGTGATACAGGCAGGGAAAGTTAGTGAGCAAACCTTCTGCAGAAATAACATAGGTAAGTTGTCTATTTTGGCATGAAGGATGAAACAATGGAAAACAATTGAAATGGAGAGAGATTGCCGAACTCTGTGATACAGGAGGTTTCCATGTTCTTGTGACGTGAATCATATGAAGTCAGATGCAGCAAATCATTTGGAAGGTAAGTGGAATGATGCTGTTTTTGGCAAAATGTATCAAGTTTAATTACAGGAATGTTTTACTGCATCTGTACAGGAATTGCTGAGACCCCACCTGATGTCCTGTGTGCAGGATTGATCCCCTAACACCAAAATAAAAAGATATAATTATTTTCGAAGATTTTCAAAGAGGTTTCCCTTTACTCATTCCTGGAATGCCGGCCTTTTGTTATGGGGGATTATCAGTTTTGATCTCAGCTGAGAAATAGTATTGAACCATCCATGACTTTCTGAAAAGTGTATCAGCTGGATGCATATTATCTCCTGTCAGGGAGACTAAAGCTAGAGAATAAACTTTTAAAAATATATGTATTGATATTAACTCACATACTATAAAGACACCTACCGATATTTACATGTAAGCATGTCTTCAAATTATAAAGTGGGGACTTTTTGTGCGATTGGAAGAAATTGTGTACAAGAAGAGCAATGACGCACCTGCATATAATCCAGAATCAGGTTTTCCAGAGAATATTCCAGGAGATCGCACATGGTCCAGTTTGATGTTCATTGACAAAATTGCAGGTTCCAACACAGAGAGGGAGAAATATGTTCCCTGTCTGAGAAGGAGCAGCCGATTGGCCCCTCTCTCTTACTTTGTTCCGCCCCATAGCAAAGTGTGAGATCATAAAATCACCTTACCACTTGTAAAGGATTCCTGGTGAGGATTCATTAAATCTCTCCACTGCCTGAAACGAAGGGAATTCAGCCAAATCCCACTGTTCCAAAAGAAATCCCACTACCAGTAGATGGTGTGATCAGAATAACTTCAAAGGCAGAATAACATTTTGGGAACTCTATCATTTTAACCATTTGTTATGAGTTCAACTTTCTGGTCCTCACATTTTTCTAGAAAATGGCGGAGTCTGAAATCTAAATCATTGGCCACCTCACTAAACTGGCTGCATTTAAGAAGGGTGTAACCAGTGGAGAAGTGGGGACTGAAAAAGGACATAGTGACCCTCCACCATTTGTTGGAACACAAATGAGAATATCTAAAAGGGCTGTTCAAGTGAAATTCCCTTCCCCAGAGGATTGTGGGGCTGGATGTTTGCATTTATTAAATTTGTTTTGGTATGTCGTAAAATGGTATGCAGAAATGCGCTCTTTGAGCAAAAGCATATAAGCGGTGAACAAAGTATTTAATAGCTCACTCCTGCTGCTCAGTCCTGTGTTGCTATGTTCTATTCAACCCCTCACATCTCCTGCAAGGAGCAGATGGAGGCCACTTGCTCCATATACCTGGTCAACAGAATACAGAATCTGATTCATTCCCTCAAGACTGTCACAACATGGTTTTGTGTCGGTTGGAAAATTTTATTTGGTTTCCACAGATGCTTCTGGTCTCTTACAGAGTGTTGCCTCTCCGCAACTTGGGTTCATTTGTGGTGATATCATAGACCCAGATTCACCGTGAATACAGTCCCCATACTTCAAAGGTGTAGCCATGATATCTCACACAATACTTTACTCTCTCTGGTTGCAACATTCTATAAAAGAACATTCAGGAAATTACACAGCCATTAACTTTGCAATTACTAAATATGAGGACAAAAGGAACAGCTCAGGTAATTTGGATGATCAAACCATTGCATAACATCATGGCTGATCCACTGTTGACAGTAACTCCTCTTTAATCTGCCCAATTCTTCACTCCCGTAGCTCTCCGACAGCTCAAAAATCCATCTACACCCTCCTTAAATGCTTTCGGAGATAAGGCTCCCCTAACCCTCTCGTCCAGATAATTCCTGACAGTGATTACCTTCTGTGAGAGGAAAGCCCTCCTACACATGCGGCCAATACCTATTGATATGAACAAGAGGCGAACACAGGGCTCAGGAAAGAGCGAATGGCTTTGATACCAAGGCAGTATTTGAACTGAGGATGGCAAGTCGGGAACCACCTACTTACTTGATCTGAATGTAAATCAGTGTAACTTCCCACTGGATGGAGTCTTTGAGAACACAAAAAAGAGGTTTAGGGCATCGCCAACAATCCTCTCAGTCCCGGTACATCTCTGCAGAGATCCACAGGTTAGCCCCCTCAGCACAAATATCTTCAGCTGCTCCATCAATGTATTTTCCCACCATAAAATCTGAAGTAGGTATGATGACTGAGAAGATCACAGAATGTTCAAACATTTCCTCCCCCATCAGCTCCTGAACCATTCTGTGTCCATGCGCAGCAAGACCCGGACAGCATTCCGGTTTGTGCTGTTAAAGTGTCGGTAACATTTATGTAACAGCACGGCCAGACACTGCCACATTTCCACAGCTAGAAAAGGAGATCATTCCATCTCCAGCTGGTTGCACACTGGTATGAAGCTAGCATTCAGGAAACCTGAAGAGTGACAGCAGATTCAATCCTCCTGCCTGTTACACAGGAA